>NW_015160863.1:746441-748593 GCF_001447785.1 Gekko japonicus | reverse complement strand
TCCTATTGTTAACAGCCTTGCTCAGATCTCGCAAACTGAGGACAGTGGCTTCTTTGATTGGGTCACTCCACCTCATGTTGGGTCTTCCTCTTTTCCTACTGCCTTTAACTTTTCCTTCCATTATTGTCTTTTCCAGTGAATCTTGTCTTCCTATAATGTGACCAAAGTAAAATAACCTCAGCTTAGTTATTTTAGCTTCTAGGGAGAGTTCAGGCTTGATTTGATCTAGAACCCACTTCTTTGTCTTTTTGGCAGTTCATGGTATCTATAAGACTCTCTTCCAACACCACATTTCAAAGGAATCTACCTTATTCTTGTCAGCTTTCTTAGTCCAACTTTCACACCCTTACATAGGAATGGAGAATACAATACTATGAATTATCTTGATCTCGGTTGCCAGCGACACATCTTTACCCTTAAGAATCTTATCTAGCCTCTTCATAGCTGCCCTTCCCACTCTCAATCTTCTGATTTCTTGGTTGCAAATTCCCGTTGGGTTGGTGATGGAGCCAAGAATAGAAAATCTTGAATAAATTTCTTCATTGTCAACCTTAAAGATCTATAATTCCTCAGTATTAATTACTTTTGTCTTCTTTTTCATTTTTATTGCTTTTAATCTCTACACACTACAAAGGATAAGGGTAAGGGATATTCTAAACTAACATACAGAGTAGGCAAGGATCATATAACAAACTATACATCGGTTTCATGGTGTTTTCCTATTGTTTAGTTTTTTTAAAAGATGGAGATTAGCTGTTAATATTACTAATTCAAAAAATACAAGTCTAATTAGCCATAGTGCATGAATCTTAGTATTTCAAATATTAATTTAAAAAATCATATATTCAGAGTTAAGCTATTTATTGGCTTTCTTTCCTCTACGTTTGTTTTTTTTCAAAGGACAGCTTGATATTGAGAGGCTTAAGAGCTGCTGCTACTAATTCTGATTCAGAGTCCAGAGTTCCTTCTGAAGAACTACTTGATGAATTACCACTGCTTCTCGATCCATGTTCGCTATTATCTTCTGTAGCATTATTGTCCTCTGCTTTTCCTTTTTCTTCCACTGAACTTTGGTGCTATTCCAGAACTGCTTTTGCTTTTATAACAGAGTCAATATTTTCTTTTTTCTCTCTTTAAAGTTGAAGATAAGTCCTTCTGGGATTACCCGTCTGTAGGGAGTGGAGTTTTTCTGTAGAAATAATGTCAGGTTTCTGTATTGCTTCCTCCTCTTTCCCACCTCAAATGGGGTATCTTTTAAAACTTTTGCTTCTTCTCCTTTGATTTTCAAGGTTATCCCATTAGTCGCTTTTGATATTGTATCTCTTGTTGACCTTTTAGAGAATTTCACAAACACTTCATTGGGCAGCCTGTTTTTCTTAATAAATTCTGGATAGGTTCAGTATACCATATCCATATCACGTTGTAAAGATTCCACTTTACAGTCTGCCACTGGAGCTAGGGCTTCACTTAAGATCTCTTTCAGGTTCTCTCCTTTTTTTCTGGGATCCCTTGAGATCTCAGGACATATGATGATGTTTCCATCTGTAGTTGTAACAGCTGTTGCTTGTCAGAGGTCTTCTCTTTTCCCACTACCTCCAGTCTTTGGTTTAAAGTGTTTGTCTTATCATCAACCTTTTCCAGCTTTTTAGCTGTCCTCTCTTCTTATGCTAGTTTCCTTCAGTTCCTTTTGAAGAGCACCAAAGTTGTTGTTGAGATTAGTCATCTGATCCAGCAGAGGGTGCAGTGCTGCAGCAATAATCTTGGGAAAATCTGTGGTTACTTCTGGTCTCGAGACCGGAGTCGTTGAGCTGGTAGTTCCTGAAGAAGGTTTCGCTCTGGATGCCATTTTTTCAGGCCAATAGGACATGTTTACATTAAAAGCAAAAGTTATTTAAAGTCTCTGAAAATCTGTGAGTTGCATGTTTCTTACTAATCCGCATATTACTCAGCTAGATTATTGTTCTCCCATCAGAGCCGTCTCTTTGCCCTTCATTTTCTTCCTTTTATAGGCTATTCTTTCAGGGTAGGATTGACTCCTCCGACTTCACTACATTTGGGACTTTGAGGCAGCTTTGCGGTTCTGCACCTGGGCACTTGCTTTGTTAAAATGAGTGTCCACTCACGCTTTACTCCATGATTTGCTTCAGAAGGT
>NW_015160863.1:738294-746428 GCF_001447785.1 Gekko japonicus | reverse complement strand
CGTGCTCACTCTGGTGTGCGCCTTTGGTACCATGCCTGATCTCATGGCAGCGGGCTCTATCAGGGCAAAGAGGAGCCTCAATCCTTCGGCTGTCGCTTCAGCTGTAATCCTCCTTTGTCGCTTTCTGCTTTAATCTTCATCAGGAGTATTTTCAAGTCTTCACTATTTCCTGCCAGTAATGCAGTGTCATCTGCATATCTCAAAATATTAAATTCTTTCCACCAATTTTCACTCTACCTTCATCTAAGTCTTATCCAGCTTTCCTTATTTTCAAAGAGGAATGTGTATGAGAATCTGTGGCAGCTGTTTAGAAAAAAATATGGCCACCAAATCTGCACAGAACATTGTCCTCCCTGTAATCTAAAGATTTTTTTTCAAGCAGATTGACCAAAGGGGGGTTGATTTGACAGGTGCCTCTCTGTGCAGCCACACTGTTCTCTACTGATTTCTAAAATGGTGGTCAAGTGTCAGCCTAGCAGGAGAGCACTGACTGGCTATGACATTAAACACCAAACAAAAACTCTACTTGCATTTTCATACTCATCCAGTGACCGACTGACAATAAAAAAGTTCTTATCTTTCCACTGAAAACTTTGCATTTGCTTTCCTTCCTTGTAATGGTCTGTTTTTTTTCTTTTCAAAAAGTGAGAGTGGCTTCCTTCACAGGACCACCCTTGCCCATTCCTTTCCTTCAGTCTGCCATTATTTCCTTTGGGGGATGTTTCAAGAGGGGTGGAATGGCTTTTTTCTCCCAACCAAATGAAACCAAAAGAGCAGCAGAGTGGTTGCTGCCTGTCCTGTAAAGAACCTCCAAGCAAATTGGACCAAGGAGGCAAATTCTAAAAGCCCCAAACAAGATGTCCCCAGATTTCTATTTTCTCAGCCAGAGGAAGTTATAAAGAACAAAAAGGACTCCACCTTCCCAAAGGAAGGAGGGAAAGATTAGTGCAGCTCTCTGGTTTGTCTCCAAAGGTGATTCCTTGGGAGTGCTCAGTGCTCTTGCTTTGCAAGGATCCCATTGCTTGGGAAATCAGTAGAATCAAAGAAAAACACAAGTACATGCTGTAACTGGCTAGCAGCACCCCAGGATGAAAAACAAACAAATAAATTTAAAAAACATGAATTGTTTTGGCAGGGAGCTCCCATTACATATCAATCTTATATTTCTGTTAATGTTCCAGAAAATCCTGGTAATGGCCTGAACCGTCAATTTCCATGTATATCTTCTGCTCAGGAATTTTGTAATGCACTACCCTACTGACAGTTCTGCCTGGAGATGGTGCAAGGAGGCCTAGTGAGGAACATAACTGGTGCATGGGTTCATATAGGGGGGAACAGTCCATAAACAGCCTCTAAATTGAGCTCATAAACAAACTGACAATTTATCCTTATGTTATGCAACAGGTGTAATATGCTCAGCCCCCTTTACCAAACAAACTACAACATTTTGCAAGCAATTTCCTAGTTACCTTAAAGGACAGCCCCATGAAGAATCTGTTACAGTAGTCTAAGCCTCAAAATTACAGTAGCGTGGATCAGTGTAGTAAGATCAGCTGAACTTAGACTGGGGTACAGTTTTTGCACCAGAAGTATTTGGAAAACGTATTTTAGCAACCATCTCAATCTGCTTCTCTAGCAGCAAAACTGGATCAAGACACACCAACAAAACTGTCACATTCAGCAAAAGAAAGAATGACTTCATCCTGAGTAGACAAAACAATCCCCTGGGGACCATCAGCCTTCTGCCAATATTACATTCATCATTGCTATAGTTCTATTAAGGCTCAGTTTATCTTAGATATGAATCCATTGGGCTCTCCTTCTGAATAAACTTGCAATGGATCAGGTTGTGTCCCACTGACAGTTCTGAAGTGAACTATCTTAACTTTCATTGCTCCAGAGGGACTTCTGTTTGGCTGAAATTCATCATCAGAGATTGCATGGTGGCTTCTTCAGAAAGCAGAACCTCCACCCCAGTCCACCACCACCCAGTCTCTTCTCTTCTTTCCCCCCATTCAGTTGGAATGTGTGACATGATGCATTGTGAATATCCCTACTTCTTTGTGCTGGCTCAAGAAAACTATGCATAATAAACCATGCATGGGGATAGGAACATACTTTTACTATGACAAAATTTCAATTTTCTGTGAAATCTGTTTTTTTTTTCATTATTATTTTGTTACGCCACCTGTGAGATCTTGGGATGGGTGCCTTGTGAATTTGTTAGCCATCTGGATTTATTCTGGGTTCCTTTTCCTGAAAACCTTGGTAAACATGGCCTGGACATTCTGGATCTTTTCTGAATCTTGAAATTGAGGTGATAATATATCATGGACTGTAAATCTTTGGATGTTGAGCTTCAAGCCCAGTTTTGCGCTCTCCTCCTTCACCCTGAGCAGGAGGCTCTTTAGGTCCTCTTCACTTTCTGCCATTAGAGTGGTATCGTCTGCATATCTGAGGTTGTTGATCTTCCCCCCAGCAATCTTAATTCCTGCTTGTGATTCATCCAGGCCAGCATTTCGCATGATGTACTCTGCATATATATTAAATAAGCAAGGTGACAATATACATCCTTTTACTATGACAGAATTTCAATTTTCTGGGAAATCTTTTTTATCATTATTATTTTGTTATGCCACCTGTGAGATCTTGGGATGGGTACCTTGTGAATTTGTTAGCCATCTGGATTTATTCTGGGTTCCTCCTCCTAAAAATCTTGGTAAACTGATGGCCTGAGCATTTTGAATCTTTTCTGAATCTTGAAGTTGAGGCTATAATATATCATGGACTTTAAGTCTTTGAAAAGCAAGGTGAAAAAAGATATTGTGAGCCATGTTCTTGATATGGTTCAGGACATCGTTGAAGACTGCTACACAATACTCATAGAGCCATCACAATGTATCAAATATATAGGCAGTGGATTGCTTGGAAACAAGTTCCAACAGTGAAACACTCATGTTTGTAACCATTTCCTTTCGGCGCTTCGCCACGCCCCGTGAGCCATGTTCTTGATACGGTTCAGGACATCGTTGAATGTCCTGAACCATATCACACAATACTACACAATACTCATAGAGCCATTACAATGTATCACATATACAGGCAGTGGATTGCTTGGAAACAAGTCCCAACAGTGAAACACTCATGTTTGTACTAGTTAAGAAAAGGGGGTGGGGAAGCAATGCTCTTTCTAAGCTGTGGAGTCTTGTGAGCAAAAATTCAACTTTGTGAGTGTCTGGCATTAAAGTTGTGAGGGAGCGATTTGGCTACTGCATAAATTAGTTTGCTCTGGAGCAATCCTTCCTGAGCTAAGACAAAAATGTGTGAGCCGGAGACTAAAAAACTGTGAGCTAGCTCACACTAACTCAGCTTAGAGGGAACACTGCAGGGAAACCATGATGAATCAGACCATAGGTTCATTTGTTCAGTCTCTGATGCTAGTAAACCATGAGCTCAGGGAAGTGCAGAGCCCAAGGGGAGAAAACTGCAACAGACACACCCATGCAACAGTATCAAGTCTCCTGATCAAGTATCTGAAGAAGTCATTAGTGACTCATGAAAACTCATACCCTGCCACATATTGTGTTAGTCTTGAAGGTGCTACTGGACTCTTGCTCTTTTCTACTGCTACAGACAGACTAAAATGGCTACCCATCTTGAAGTCTCCTGATGAATTTCTAGAAGGTGGGAGATTTACAGTACAGTTCTTAGCAGAGTTAGAAGTCCATTGAGGCCAAGTTAACTCTGCTAAGGATTGCACTACAAATAATGTATATTATTTACAGCAAGTCACTGGCAGACCTGTGTGGTAGAGAATAGGGCTGCCAGCTTACTTGGTATAAAGGGAGGTCTCCTGCCACTGCCTCCTGGACCCCCAGCACCATTGCCAGGGAACTTTCAGCTGGGGGTGGAGGTCGGGGCTGGGGGGCATTGCACCCCTGACATGGTGATGTCACTCTTTCTGCCCACCACTCGCTGCCCTGCCACCTGCCTCCTTGGCTCTCTCAGCCAGCGGGCTCTCCTCATCCCTCTCCAAATGAGGAGGATGCAGGGGGCAGGGCAGTAGGTGGTGAGCAGAAAGAGGCATCATTCTAGCCACCCACTACCCTACGTGCCTGCCTGCCTCCTCGCCTCTCCCAGCAGCAGTGAGGTGGTTGGGCTGGCTGGCAGAGGCACAGTGAGGTGCCAGGGTAGCCATTCTCTAATGAAGCTGAGCAGGAAGTACTAGGAAGAGCTGCTGAGGCTGAGGCAGGGTGCAGCATACTGGGGGAGATCTGGTATCCTCCTGAGGATGGCTCGGGGGGTCCTCCGTGGGGGTACTTCCCCCCAACACCCCCCATGACTATAGGCCTATGGGCCTCGTTGCTACATGAATAAGCAGTGGGAGGAAAATGGGGAGGAGTGAGGTTGAGCACTCTCATGATGCTCTAGGAAGATTGTTGTTAGGGCTGTGCTGTCTCTGAACACTTGGGGTTCCACTTCTAGCTATCAAGGATAGAAGCGGTCACACATGGCTCTGTCCTGTGCCAATCTAGCTGAATGTGTTCCAAAAATGTTTGTTCATGATAACAATTTATATTCCTGTGCCTGAAACATTCTGTATATTGTCTTCACAGAATAATGCAATCCGTTCATGTTTGGCCTTATTCCATTCCTAGAATGGAAGAGCACAACCTATTAGTGAAGACTGTGTATTAAGGAAAAATGGGGGTGAGGGACATCTCTCAAGAAAGCAGGTGGATATTTCTGAGATGTTATCCTTATGAAGAAGACTTGGGAAACAGCGCTCTGTTTCTTCAAGACTGAGGCTAGATTCAGACATTGTACGAATTTCCAGTTAGGTCAAGATGTATAAAAACATGCCATGTTGCCATGCTTGGGCGCATGTGTCTCCTCCCTACACCATGTGGAGTGCAATGAAAGATTCCTAAATTTAAACACTCAGGTTTTCCATAACATCTAAATGTAGGCACCCAGCTGAATCAGAGGTTGTCTTCTCTCCACAATCTGTATTCTATATAGACAAATGACTAAGCAATTAAGCTGTGCCTTTGGATCCTAGTGTGTAGATGGAAAACCAGTGATTCAACCACCTTCAACCTGCCTTCATATGTCATTTATTTATGTATTTATTCATTAGTTCAATTTATACCTCACCCTGCCTGCCAAGGCAGGCTCAGGGTGGCATACATAAAAATGCATATATAAATACAGTTAAAATCATACCTAAAACAGCCATAAACAATCAGTTATCCATTCTCCTAAAATGCTGGAACAATATTCAAGTAAAGTGCAAGAGCAGAGATTCCTAGATTAAACTATACCACTACTTAGGTGATAGTCCTGATGGTATTCTCATATCAGCTCAGTTTGATCGACTAATATGTGCGGTGAGACAGGCTGAAGGTGGTAAAACCAGGGCACAGGGTCACTCCTCGGTATTTAAGGAGGCTCCTAATCAAAAGCCTGGTGGAATAGCTCAGTCTTACAGGCCCTGTAGAGCTGTAAAAGGTCCCACAGGGACCTGATCTCCTCCAGGAGCTCATTCCACCAGTATGAACCTTTGATCATACACCATGTTTATATGGAGAACAAAAAAACCCCGTTTGCTGCAAAAAAAAAAAAAAAGATTTATATGTTGTCCTCCCATACCCCCTATGAATCATTGTTAGTCCCTTGTTAATATGTGTAACTGTAAATCGCTCAGAGCCAGCAGCTCTGCAGGATTGAGCGATTAATGAATTGAAAGATATTATTATTATTATTATTCCTTAACAACACACACAAGAGAGAGTATGTAATATCCATGCCTCTCTTTTTTTGCCTAATCAATGCTTTAAACTCATTGGATGAGAGAGGAAGCAGTGTAAAGAGGATTCAGTTGGTATCTTAAGCTGAAGTCCTGTATAGTGTGGGGCTTTGCATGAGGCAATGCCTCTAAGAGGAAGAATCATTAAATGTTTGTACTAAGACTGCAAATCTGAATTGATGTAATCAGTAAATTAATCAACTAAAGCATGAATTTTTGTTTAGTGGAGGTCAGCTTTAATCAGAGAGGACAAATTATAATTGGTGCGGCTGAGAGCTAAGGCCATGGGAGTTTTGGTGTGTTTTCTGATGCTATTTTGTTTCTATTGCAGAACACAGTATTAAAAACCATCTCTCCTCCAACAGTTTTCTAAACTGTAAGACCTCAGTATACCAAATTACAACCGCAACATTACAGTTTTCGGACAGAGGTAAATATATTTTCGGAATGTGGAATGATATAGAAGAGACAGATCTTATCAGATCGCAGAAGTTAAGCAGGGTCGGTACTTGGATGGGAGACCACCAAGAACAACTCTGCAGAAGAAGGCAATGGCAAACTACCTCTGTGTCCCACTTGCCTTGAAAGCCCCTTGCGGGGGGTTGCCATAAGTCAGTTGCAACTTGAAGGGACACACGCACACATATATAAATATATTTTAATTTTATGAAGTATAAGGATGTAAAAAACCTCACTGAAAATTAATCTAGGCTTATCAAAATTCAACAACATTCAACATGTTCTAATGCCCTAGATGTTTTGCCTGACCTGAATCTTTAAAATTAGGCTGATTTCGCACTAGAGCTGCCTCGCGGTTGTGCCGCCGTTTGCCCCAACACTATTGGTCAATTTCACACCCGAGCCTGCGGGGCTGCATTTTGACTTGCGGCTTCGCCCGATTTCCCCCGCAGTTTCGTGATCCTGTTTTTTGAGGATCACGAAACTGCGGAGGAAATCGGGCAAAGCCGCGGGTCAAATGCAGCCCCTCAGCCTCGGGTGTGAAATTGACCAATAGTGTCAGGGCAAATGGCGGTGCAACCACAAGGCAGCTCTAGTGCGAAATCAGCCTTAGTCAAAATATAGACGTAGTTGAGAAAGAAATTGTGTGTTTAAAGTGCTAACAAGTTGCAACCAATTTATGGCAACCCCAGGCAGCATGCTGCCTCCTCTTCATTAATCAACGAAAAGTCCTAAAATTGGTATACTAGCCTAGTTTGTATTGCCTCTTCCATTGTATACCCTGAGGCGAAAACAGTTCTTCCACTTCTTTAGATGCAATAATGACAGACCTCCTGGTTCCTTATGTTTTTCTGTTATATCATCTAGTATAACTTCTATGCTTTGCAATAGCCAACTGCACGTCATAAATTAATGTTGCTGTGTTCTCTTGTTGCTACATAATCCAAGCTCTTACAGCTAATGGAGAAAGATGTCTCCTCACAACATCCCCATAGCTTTCTTTTCTTACACTTATCTCTGTCTGACAAGATACAATCGATCCATCAGTCCTTCCTGATAGAACAGCAGTGCAGATGGAATCACTTTCTCCACCCACCTCTTTTAGAAAGGAGCCCTGTAGCTGAGCAACGTGTATCAGAAAAAAGAATTGAGCTTCTGTTTGTGACAAAGGCCTTATCTTTAGCTGGGTATTTATAAAATTCCTTCCCTCAGGACTTCACCTCTTTGCTTTTGTGTGAAATGCCCCCAAATAATTTTAGTATGAATATTTGCAAACAATGATACTTTTTGGTTTATAATTGTTTTGCAAAAAGAGTAAAATAAAATTAGTTGTATTATAGAATTGTGTGAGTTGAATTGTGAACTGATTCAAGACCCAGCATAGGTGCCAAATACCAAAAGAAATCTTCTGCCACCCATCCAATCAGGTGGGTTCAATGGCAGTCAGTGGTACCCACCTCTACCAATGTGTCCTAGCACAAGTCAAGGTCATTGCTGAGTATTTTAACCCCCAAGAGTCACTGTGGTGTAGTGCTTAAGAGTGGCAGGCTCTAATCTAAGATAACCGGGTTTGATTCCCCACTCCTCCCCATGCAGCTGCTGGTGTGACCTTGGGACACTCACAGTTCTTTCAGAGCTGTTCTTTCAAGGGCAGTTCTTAACAGAACTCTCTCAACCCAACTACCTCACAGACAATGTGCCTTCTAAGCTGGGGAGTCCTGTGAGCAAAAAGCTACTGGCATTAAAGTTGTGAGTGAGCGATTTGACTACGGCATAAAGTAGTTTGCTCTGAAGCCGCCTTTCCTGAGCTAAGGCAAGAATGTGTGAGCCAGAGGCTAAAAAACTGTAAGCTAGCTCACACTAACT
>NW_015160863.1:737485-737646 GCF_001447785.1 Gekko japonicus | reverse complement strand
TTCTGGCAGCAGTTGCTTCTATTTGGGTTTCAACCAAAAGGCCTTTATTTCAAAGGTGATTGGAATAAGGAACTGGTCAGACAGCTTGCCCTCTGCACCCCAGAATATGGTTTGGACTACCACATGTCAAGCCCAAAAGAGACAATAATAGAACACCACTA
>NW_015160863.1:734748-737351 GCF_001447785.1 Gekko japonicus | reverse complement strand
CACAATGAATTGGCTTCTGTGGTGTGATAAGCAGCCGATACCCCTGTCAAACCCTGGGCGTTACATTGTCCTGAGTGCTGCAATAACTTGCAATTCCGCAATCTCCCATTCCAGTATGTTTCTGAAATTCCTTTCACATGAAACAGCTACTCTGAGGTCCCCCGTGGAGTTTTTTTGTTGACATTTGATGACAAATACACTGTTAGAAGATGAGCAGGTGAATAAGCCTGAGATGGCAATAGTTGATGTTTTTAGGTCCAGTGATTGTGTTGTCTGGGTGCCTGCGGCAGCAGAGTTGGTTATATAGAGAACTGAAGGGCATTGTTGACATTTGATGACAAATACAATGTTAGAAGATGAGCAGCCTGAGATGGCGTAGTTGATGTTGTTAGGTCCAGTGATTGTGTTGTCTGAGTGTATGCGGCAGCAGAGTTGGCATCAGGGTGTGTCGCAAGCTCTGATACCAGCCTACATGTTTAAATTAGATGCTGTATAATTGAAGGTGATGAGTAGTTTGAGATTGGGGGGCTGTCTTTGCACTGGAAAAGGTCACGGCACCGGAACCAGTGTTTGGACCGGGCATCACTGTATGTCATCTTGCAGGGGACAGTCTCCAGCGCATGGGGATGTGTCAGTTGGGGTGGTCCAAAGATTGTTTTGGAGTGCAGCTTGGCCCCACTCTCTGCCTGTGGTGATTTTCCAGGGGGACCGCATCTTTGGAGCAGCTGGCACAAGAGCCGCGCTTTGGACCAGTACACAACATATGTTCCCTTGAAGGGGAGAGTCCGGTGAACATGTGGGTGTATGAAGTGTGTACGTCTAAATCTCATTTTGGGTGCAGGGGACACTTCCTTATTCCAATCTTCTTTGAAATACAGGCCTTTTGGAGTCACTCCGAATAGAAGCTCATGGTTCCAGAACCAGTGTTTGGACCGGGCTTCACTGTATATCATCTTGCAGGTGACAGTCTTCAGAGCGTGGGGATGTTTCAGTTGGGGTGATCCAAAAATTGTTTTGGGATGCAGTCAGGCCCCACTGTCTGCCTGTGTGACTTCCCTGGGGGCACCTCACGTTGGAGCAGCTGGCACAAGAACCATGCTTTGGACCAGGACACAGCATATGCCTCCTTGAAGGGGAGAGTTCACTGAACATGAAGGTGTATGACATGTGGTGGTCCAATCCTTATTCCAGGTTGTAGTGGGCAAATAGTCAAACCAGTTCCTTATTCAAATCATTTTTTGCAATACGTGGTTCTTGTGTGCACCTGAAATGGAATGTTGTGGTTCCGGAACCAGTGTTTGGACCAGGCATCACTGTATGTCATCTTGCAGGGGACAGTCTCCATAGCATGGGGATGAGTCCTTCAGGGTGGATTGTTTTGGGGTACAGCTTGGCCCCAGTATCTGCCTGTGTGACTGTCCTGGGGGCACCTCACTTTGGAGCAGCTGGCACAAGAACCGTGCTTTGGACCAGAACCCAGCATATGTCCTCTCGAAGGGGAGAGTTCACTGAACATGGGGGTATATGAAGTTTGGGGGTCCAAATCTTATTTTTGGGGTTCAGAGCTTTCAAACTCTCCTCAGTGTTTTTGGGTGAATTAATGAACAAGACCCAAATAAGGAATGAATAAGGAACTGGGAATAAGGAACCTACTTCAGCCTCCTGTTTGATCCCTGACTTCTCCACGTGAAGAGGGCTGCATGACGTTGGGCCAGTCAGCATTCTCTGACGTTGGGCCAGTCCCAAGGTGCCCACTGTGGGGAGGGGAAGAGAATATAATTGTAAGGCACTTTGAGATTCATTAAGGTAGGGAAAACTGGGGTTTAAAAACCTTTTCTTCTCCTTCTTGTACATTGGCCAATAGTTGATAGACTGGGGGGTTTAACTGGTTCAATTAGCTTATGGCTGGTTCTGTATCTAGCACTCATAGAATCCAAAGCCAAGGCCCATTATGCACTGACAGCTTACTCCAGAGAATCCAAAGAGCCAACCCTTTAAGCTTGTCTTCAAATTTTTCTGTAGCTTGACAGTTTAAGACCCTAGTGCCATGTGACGGAATGAGCTCCCGTCTCTGGCCCCAGCTCCTGCCAACCTAGCAGTCCAAAAGCAAGAAATTGCAAGTAGAAAAATAGGTACCACTTCAGTGGGAAGTTAACAGCGTTCTGTGCACTTTGGGATTTAATCATGCCAGGCACATGACCACGGAGAAGTCTTCGGACAGTGCTGGCTCTTCAGCTTGGAAATGGATATGAGCCCCTAGAGTCAGATCTGACTGTCTTTCAAGCAAGGGAAACCTTTACCTTATTTATTCTGTAGTCTTTGTATTTATTCTGCAGCTACAACCAAACACACATTTTTTGCTTAATTGGTGTGGGGACATCACTTGTGACATGTGTAGGGGGGTGTCCAAAGGTTTGGTTTTTTTAAAACTTTATGAAATTACCCTATTGCAGTTGTGCAGTAGCATCCAGTAAGTGCCTTCCATTTAAATCCTCCTTGTTCACTTCCATGAATGAAAATTACTAGAGGAGTTGCTGAGCTCCTTTTTCTTATTGCCATGTTCCAGTGGATTCTCTGTTGTGTTATTGGTCACTGTGAAAAAT
>NW_015160863.1:696341-734736 GCF_001447785.1 Gekko japonicus | reverse complement strand
CCATTGCTGGTCTTCCCCCCCCCCCAGGGCTTGCAAAGAGGTTTTTCAGAGAGCTGGCAGAGAAACACATTTTTTTGCTTGTAATTTTTTTCCAGCAGTCTGAGACTAGCGAAAGTCTCAATCCACTAGACTCATGCCGCTGGTTGTGGAGTTGTGGCAAGAACTGCAGGGCTGGTGAGCGGGAGAGGCACTGCCAGTGCAACACATACCTGGCTCCTTCCTTCCTTCCTTCCTTCCTTCCTTCCTTCCTTCCTTCCTTCCTTCCTTCCTTCCTTCCTGGTGCACCTGCCGCTGCCTCTCTGGCCAGGTGTTCAGTGTCTCTTCCTGAGGGCATGCACTTTTAAAACTTTTAACTACACACACACACACTACTTCTAGACAAACTTTTAAAGCATTCCATGCCATTTTTTCCCCTAGTGATCGAAGATTAGTAAAAAAACTCATAATACTAGACTCAACCCGCTGGTTAAAAAAAAATACAGATGGAAATCCTAAGAAATAGTGGAGCTTCTACACCAGTTAAGGGGGAAGGATGATGGAAGGTGCAGAGTGGGAGGACCAACCTCAGTGTGGGTGGTTGAGTGTCCTCAAGGGTGGGGGCAAATCCAAGGGAATAAGTATGCTTTAGAATTAACTTCAGCTTGGAAGCAAAGTAAGAGGGAAATCTGTCACAAAACCACTCTCAGAAAACCAAGGAATACAGTGACTGGAAAGAGAACAGAATGCTGACGGGACAAAAATCAATGCAGAGTGGGGGGAAACCCGGTGGACATGCACGGTGAAAGTGAGGGAAATGCAGAATGGCAAAGAAAACCCAGTGGACAAGCATAGTGAAAGCGAAGGAAAACACCCATGCATGATAGGCCCAAGGCTCTTGCCTGCATTCCAGGGGAATAGGCACAATGAGACAGGTAAGTGGTTTCAGGTATGGATATACATTCCCATATAAATCCAAACAATTCAGTAGGGACTGGATGATTGTCATCATGGAGATTGAGATTTGCATCAAGATGCATGGCCAACTACACATGGTCATTTTTTCCCCCTTTGAGTTGAGAAGAAGTCTTCATGGTTATGCACTGGATAAATTGAGGCTTGAATGCTGCACACTAGCTGCTGCTGAAAATGGGAGTGCATATGGCAGTTTTATTGGACCAAACTGAGTTCTAAGATCTTGAGATGGTTTGATTTGTAAATCATTGCTTCAGGGAATGGTTGTGTTTGGAACTTGTCTGCAGCCTTGATAGGTTTCAGTAGTCTTTTGTATATGGATATGATAGTAATTGATTAGGCTGAACATGAGTACATCAATTTACATCCTTTTGTGATCTAAGAAGAGAGATTCAAACCAGATTTGTGGCTTAGTCTCCAAACCTCGGCTGAGTTCAGAATGGCAGTTTGAAAAAAAGAGCCGGAACAAAGTGTTCCGGGTTTTCCCGGTCACATTGCGTGGACTGATGCGGGAGCATACCAGGAGGAGGCACGAGGGAGCGTTCACACTGTTGGCCCAGAGGCGCGGCTGTAAGTGGCACTTTCCTCACGGCAGGCGCCTAGGTGCAGCGGCAAATAGGGCAGGATCTGGCCACTGTGGGCGATAGGCATGTCCGGCAACATCACTACCCCCTCTTCAAGGCAATTACCTGCACCTTCCTGGTGCCGAAGTGAGGCTTGGAGGTCAGTCAGCATGAACAGCCGGCACACATTATTAACACGGGCTGTTCCCGGCTTTTAGTGGTTAGCATTGGGGTCGCGAAGAGTCGGACTCGACTGTGTGACTGAACAACAACAAATTCACACTTCCGGGAAGCATAATGAAGTGGCATAAATGGGCTCTCCAGCATTTGCTACCACTTTCACCAGGTATCTTTTAAACCCGGGAGGCAAGCGCTACAAGACGGGTTGCGTACCGGTGGGGAACGCCAGACAGATGTGCCTGTGTGAACTTGTGAAATGTTCCTCACATGCGCCTATATCGGGGCAAACTGCCAGTCTGAACTCAGCCATCATATGCCAGAGGGGTAGCCATGTCAATCTGTTGCAGCAGAATGAACCAGGATTCCAGTGGCACCTTAAAGACTAGCAACATTTATTCTAGCAGAGCTCACTTCTTCAGATGTATGAAATGTACATCCATAGCAGATAAATTTATGCTTAAAGTTAAAGGTAAAAGTAAAGGTTTCCTTGCTCGAAAGCCAGTCGAATCCGACTCTAGGGTTGCGGTGCTCATCTCCGTTTCAAAGCCGAAGAGCCAGCGCTGTCCGAAGACATTTCCGTGGTCATGTGGCCGGCATGACTAAACACCAAGGTGCACAGAACGCTGTTACCTTCCCACCAAAGTGGTAGCTATTTATCTACTTGCAATTTCTTGCTTTTGAACTGCTAGGTTGGCAGGAACTGGAACTAGAGATGGGAGCTCAATCCATCATGCGGCTCACTTGGGTCTCGAACTGCTGAACGACCGACTTCCCACAGCCTGCAGTTCAGCGTCTTAACCAATTGAGCCAACTTGCTTAAAGTTACAAGCAACAAAAACCAAGGGGGTAAGGAGATGTCAGTCTGAAAGAATAATCAAAGATTTTGATCAAAGTTGAGAATATGGCAAAATTCCAACTATTCATAGACGGGCAGAATAATATGGCTCTAATAATTAATATATGTGTATGTGCAAGCCCAGGAAGAGGCTTTCAAAGCAAGTGAGAAGTAGAGGTGGTTTCCCAGTGTCTTCTTCTGCAGGGGCTTCCACAGTTGTTACCTATAAAAGTACTGATCCTGCTTAGCTTTCAAGATCTGATGAGATCAGCCTAAACCATGTTGCATTCTCTCTCTCAATATCTGTGTCGATTTGGGTTATAATGAACTATTAGCACCTATTGTGAATGAGGAAATCCAGTCTTTGTTCAAACCTGGAGGAGAAGTAGTCTTCAATCCACCAAAGTCCCCCCCCCCCCGCCACGGGACATAGGATTTCGGCTTGCAGAGGACAACTATTTCATCTTCCAGTTGAGCCTAAAAGTCTCTTCTGAAAATCTGTTCCTGGGGAGTCCCCATGTTTGTTTGTTTTTTTTAAAAAAATTGCACAACTACTGTCATGTTTGACAGATGTAGAGAGCAGAAAAGCATCGCTGACTCATAATGGCATATATTGCATTGGTTTAAAAAAGGGGGAGGGATAAACCCAAGATGGCTCCTTATGTCTTTGAGAGAGTGGGTGGAATACCCCCATGCCAGCTTGTAAAATAGCTAATCTTGTAATGGTCTTTGGCTATCTGCAATGAAATCTGCCTACCTGCCTTATTCCCGGCTATGTTCAGTGAATAATAGTCCTGAGGACAGTTAAAGCATTGCTCTGGGCTGTAGTGGATAACATGTTCTATGCTTCCTTGGTTCCTGGTAATGGTTAAATCATGTGTGCTAGCTCCTTCTCCTGAATAATTCACTACTAAATACATTAATATATAGAAACATTCAATTTGATTTTCTGGCTCTCAATATGATAGTCTCATATTGCATACAGAGACTGTTTTATTATTCCTGCAAAATTATTGCTGTGGGTTGTGATTTTCTTTTCTTGCTCCTTTTCATTAAACTGAATCAGAGCTCCATCTTCCCCCACTCTCTCTCTCCCTCAATGACATACACACACTTATATACATATATATGATAATTTTGGTTAAAGATGAAATACTGGGTGATGCTATACTAATAAAGGGGCACATATAAAAGTGAGAAATTGTTTTTCCAGACAAACGTAACACTGGCAAATATTTCATAAACAGTGACCCATACAGAAGCAAACAAACAATCCTCTCTCCTCCTCTCACTATGCCCAATACTATATTTCCTAGCTCTTAATCACTATATTTCCTATATCCTTCTCTCACTAGACCCAACTGTAGGGATGGGCATGAACCTAAAAATCTCAGTTCAGGGTTTGGGGCAGTCCCAAAACAAACCCCGAACTGAACCCTGAACCAAACCCCAAACCAAACTGAGCCATAAATGTCCAGATGGAACCAACCAGTTTGGTTTCCCTTATCTCCTGGCTGTGGCAAGTAATGGCCAAAACAAAGGGGGGGGTCACCCGGGGAGGGTTAAATGGCTGGCATCCATTTAAACTTAACAGCTGATGAGTGGACCTGCACCACTGTTAGGTCTAAAAGTCTGGCAGCCATTTCACCAATCGATATTGGGGAAGCAAAATGGATCACTGAAATGGCTTGCAGCCATTTAAACCTAGCAGCTGACTGGAGGACCTTGCATCATTCAGCTGTGAGGTTTAAATGGTCCGAACAGAGCAAACAAACAATCCTCTCTTCTCCTCTCACTATGCCCAATACTATATTTCCTAGCTCTTAATCACTATATTTCCTATATTTTTCTCTCACTAGACCCAACTGTAGGGATGGGCATGAACCTAAAAATCTCAGTTCAGGGTTTGGGGCAGTCCCAAAACAAACCCCGAACTGAACCCTGAACCAAACCCCAAACCAAACTGAGCCATAAATGTCCAGATGGAACCAACCAGTTTGGTTTCCCTTATCTCCTGGCTGTGGCAAGTAATGGCCAAAACAAAGGGGGGGGTCACCCGGGGAGGGTTAAATGGCTGGCATCCATTTAAACTTAACAGCTGATGAGTGGACCTGCACCACTGTTAGGTCTAAAAGTCTGGCAGCCATTTCACCAATCGATATTGGGGAAGCAAAATGGATCACTGAAATGGCTTGCAGCCATTTAAACCTAGCAGCTGACTGGAGGACCTTGCATCACTCAGCTGTGAGTTTTAAATGGTCTGAACAGACAAACCGAACTGGGCAAAAATCCGGTAAACATTTAGGGAAGGTGCCTTCCCGGAACATCGTTTGGGGGGCTATAAACCGGGCCAGTTTGTGCCCATCCTTACCCATCCATCCGTTTGTGCCCATCCTTACCCACTTATATCCCCCAATTTTCCAGGGAGGGGGTTAAGAGGAGCCCAAGGAACGATGTCACACATGACATTGACTTAAAGACAACTCGTTCCAAATGAGTTGTTTCTGTGCTGGAAAAAAATAAAAAATAAATATAATGGGTTCTCAGGCTGAGGTATGTCATATCAGCTGCTGTATAGTCCTTTTTAACTGGAGATGCTGGAGATTGAACCTGGAACTTTCTTCATGCCAAGCAAGTACTTTACCACTGAGCTACAGTCCTTCCCCAAAGATCAAACTGAAGGTCTGCAGTAGGAGAGAAGGTTTGGTGGAAATCTCCTGCCCTCTGACTGCTAAATTGCCCTTCTCTTATCAGAAAAAGAAAGTAGGCAACAAGGTGCTATTTTGTTTTGTGTTTAAATTGTGTTGCTCTACAACATCAAGCCTCCCACCCCATTTTTTTTAAAGACAACTCATTCCAAATGAGTTGTTTCTGTGCTGGAAAAAAATAAAAAATAAATATAATGGGTTGGATCTAAAGTTTTGATAAATTGAATGATTTGCGGTCATGTTCCTGTTTTTCCAGCAACAACCGTACCCCCTGAAAAGCCAATGTTGAGGGCCACATGACCTTCTTGAAGAATATGCCAAGAATATGCCATGCAACAATGAGGGCTCTTTCTTCAGTCTTCTGTAGCCTTTACTACACTTATGGAACTTGTGTCATTTATATAAGACTAGCAGTAAAGCCCGTTGTGAAAGCAATACAACGGGATCTAGAAAGAGGCTCTGGGGCAGTGCTCTGGCTTTGGGCAAACAGTGTCAATTTGCTGTGGTGACCTCAGCAGGGTATAATGACAGAGTCCACTGTTTTCTCCAGAGGAACTGATCTCTGCTACCTGAAGAGCAGTTGTAATTGTGAGTAATCTGTAGCCCTCACCTGGAGATTGGCAGCAATTGTTACCCAGGACAAAATGGCTGGTTTGGAGGGTGGAGTCTATGGCATTCTACCTGTCTGAGGTCCCACCCCTCTGCAAACCCCACCCTCTCCAGGCTCCACCCCTCAAATCCCCAGGAATTTGTCAGCATGTAGTTGGCAACCCCATCTCCTTCCCAAGAGAACTCTGACACAAACTACTCTTTCAGGAACAGCTGTGCCAGAGCTTGTGACTGACCCAAGGTCACATCAGCAGGTGTAAGCGGAGGAATGGGACATCAAACCCGCGCACTTAACCACTACACCAAACTGGCTCTCTCATGAGCAATCTCATGAACTCCACGAGTCTATTATGAATTTCCCCATTTGGGGATGGATTTCTTCCCTGTCTACACCCCTTTTTTCAGTTGACAATCTGTCCAGATGTCCAGCAGCCAAGTGGCTAATGAAGGCTCTCTCTCTCTCTCTCTCTCTCTCTCTCTCTCTCTCTCTCTCTCTCTCTCTCTCTGAGAGGTGTTAAACCTCCTCTTTTTGTCCTCCATGTCTATCCAAGCTCCACCCCTCACCAGCCACGGTGGGAAATGAACATGCAAGAAGCCGCTTTATACTGAATCAGACTATTGGTCCATCAAGTTCAGAATTGACCACTCAGACTGGCAGCAGCTCTCCAGGGTCTCAGGTAGAGGTCTTTCACATTACCTGCTTCCTGGTCCTTTTAACTAGAGACAACAGGCTTTGAACTTGGGAACTTCTGCATGCAAAGGAGAGGGTCTTCCACTGAGTCACAGCTCCCTCCCAATGGATGGATGTCATTGTCCAAGAAGGCCCAGTCCTTGGCTAAAGGTGGGCACTTTGGCAAAACCTAGTCCAAACCACAGAGGTCAAGTGTACTTTCCCTGGATTTTTTAAAACAGCAGTGGCTGTGGTCACTGGACCGCACCATCACTCGAGGAATTGTGTGTGCAAGCTGAATCTGAGGAGAGGACAACAGAACATGTAAGTTTTATTTTATGGAAATAGATTTAGCCACTTAATGAGATTCTTTTTGTATTGCTTTGCCTAGCCCCATTTGACTCGGCCAAGCCTTTTTTTTTCCTTTTAGCTGCATGTGCACTATTTGAAATCCATCCTGACAGCTGCTGTATTTCCACTGCCTGTGCAAACCAATCAAGCACTTTGCTGCTTTGCTTTTGTGCAGATCTATCTACTGATCCTGAACTGATTTTTAAGCACGTTTCCAAAGATTTTGCACTAATTCTTGTGCAAATTTCCAAGCACTTTTTACACTGCCTTCTTTTTATGCTAGTCACTACCACCTCTAGTATGTTTTGATCTTCTCTTCCACTTCTATCATTTTGAGTTTTAATCCTCAATGATGATGATGATAAGCAGGGGTCTTGTTGTAGAAAAAGAGCTGCCGGAGCTCATTAGCATAACTCATTAGCATAACTTATTTGCATATGCCACGCTCCCTGACATCACCGGAAGTGACAGAAGGCCACACCCCCTGACATCACCGGAAGTGTGTCAGAAGGCCCGGCTACTTACCCTCCTGCTTCATCCTCATTCCCAAACGGAATGAGGATCGAAGCAGAGGGCGGGGTAAAGAAGGGGGCGGGGCTTTACCACGTGACCGCCCCGCCCCCTAGAGGTTCTCTTCCGGAGCTCCGTACCTGAGAGCTCCCCCCCGACTAGAGCCCTGATGATAAGGAGGAGGAGGAGGACTATTGTCACAGTCAGATATTTGACCAGTAGATGATGCTTTGCAATTCGAGATCTAGCCAAGTTCTTGGGAATTTCAGAGGTATCTTTGCAGGATTCTTGCTGTTCTAATCAACACAGTCCTTTGGAGTTGAGCTGGTGTCCAGGTGTTTCTTTGACACTTCTAGGCATGATTCTAAGGGCTCCAATGACAATTGCCACAATGGTAACTTTCTTCTCCCAGAGGCACTCTAATTCTGTTCATAGGTCTTGGTATTTTGTGATCTTCTCCTGTTCTTTCTTTCCTATTCTGCTCTACCCTGGGATTGCAGTGTCAATTATCCAAACCCTATTTTTCTCTTTTTTTCTGCAATTGCAGTATCAGTGGTGTTGTTTTTCAGGAGTTTATCTGTTTGTAATCAGAAGTCCCAAATAATCTTTGTTTCATCATTCTCCATGATCTTGTCTGGTTTGTGCTCCCATGAATTTCTGTCTGATGGTAAGCCATACTTTTTGCAAAGAATTCCAGTGCAACATTTCTGGAATTCTATAATAACATTCAGCCACTTTGAGCAATTTTACTGCAGGCACTGACCATGTGGTCAACTGTTTCATCCTTTATCTTGCAAAGTTGACATTTTCTGTTATCGCTGGTCTTCTGAATCTTAGCTTTCTTTTTTTTTCATTTCAAGTGCTTGCTCTTGTGCAGCTACAATGAGTCCCTCTGTTTCTTTCTTCAAGTGCCCATTTTGGAACCACTTCCAGTTGTTTTCACTATTAACTTTGTTCTTGGTGTCTTTCAAATATTGCTCATGAAAGTGCTTTCCCTTCCAGTTGTCAAAGTGAATTTTGATTACAATCTTTTTGTTATCTCCTTTGATTTCTGTAATCTTAAATAAGTCTGCATGTTATACTTTAACTAGAAGCTTCTCTTTGCTTTTCTTGGGCCGAATTCAGACTGGCAGTTTGCCCCGATATAGGCACGTGTGAGGAACGTTTCACAAGCAGATTAAAGGGGCCGTTCACACAGGCACATCTGTCTGGCGTTCCCCACCCGTCTTGTAGCACTTGCCTCCCTTTAAAAGAAACCTGGTGAAAGTGGTAGCAAACCCTGGAGAGCCTGTTTATCCCACCATTCCGCTTCCTGGAAGTGTGAACGCTAACCACTAAAAGCTGGGAACAGCCTGTGTTAATAACATGTGAGGCTGTTCATGCTGACTGACCTCCTAGCCTCACTTTGGCACCAGGAAGGTGCAGGTGATTGCCTTGAAGAGGGGGAAGTGATGTCACCAGATGTGCCTATGGCCCACAGCAGCTGGATCCTGCCCTATTTGCCACTGCACCTAAGTGTCTGCTGTGAGGAAAATGCCACTTACAGCTCTGCCTCTGGGCCAACAGTGTGAACACTCCTCCCGGTATGCTCCCGCATCAGTCTGCACAGTGCGACCGGGAAAACCTGGAACGGTTTGTTCTGGCTCTTTTTTTGCAATGACTCCCTCCCGCTTCAAACTGCCAGTCTGAACTCGGCCTTGGTGTAGTCATTCAGTGCTCGTTTTTCTTCTTCAACAGTTTGTTTTTGGAGACCTCTTCCACTTAATTTTCTTGGTAAGTAAAGACAATCAACATCACTTCTAGGGTATAGTGAGTGATGTGCTGTCATTATTTTGTGAGTTTTGCAATCTATTGCTTCTAATTAGAATTACTTCTAATTCTGCTTGTTTCCAATTGATAATGCCAGCCGTGTGTCATGCCTGCCCCTGATGTAGCACCTGACAGCCAGGAACACGTGGACTTGGCACCACAAGCCCCTGATGGAACCACAGAAGCAGAGCCTTACAGCCAGGAACTGGCTCCTTTAACTGAAGACACTATAAGTCTTGAGGAGGATAGAGCCTCCCAAGAGACACCTGCGCTGGATCAGGCTCTGCTTAACTCAAACAATTCACCACCCGACTCCCCGCCACCTGTGAACCGGCTCAGGAGTCAAAGAAGACAGGAGCTGAATGAGAGACGCAAGGCTGCACGCATGCGTAGAAAACGCTCATTCAGCCCTGAGTTTTAACAGCAGCATGACCTTGCTCAGCAAGAGATAAGTTAATGAGCCAGCATGCTATATAAACAAACCTGCTGCTTGCACCAATTCGTACTGGCAACTTCAGTTGACAGGACCAGATGCTCTGTGCAATCCTGCTCAGGACTCCTTGAAACCTTGATGGTTTGCTACTCGGCTTCTGAACTTCAGCTCCTTGACACTCGGCATTGTTTGACCCTGAATTCGGCTCTGCGATACTCTGGCTTCGTTTGATTTATGGACTATGACGTATGGTATGTTTGACGCTGGCTTTGTGAACTGTTTTGGACTTGTTTAACCTGTGCTGCTTGAACTACTCGGCTGAAACTCGGACTGGCTTTGGACTTGAATTGTTTACCCCACGCTCCCTGGCCCCGCCGTGAAACCGTGTATCTTAGAACTGGGACTGCCCTGTTGCCTCCATTTAATTTTGTTCGCACTATCTTTTTAATTCTTTGGCAATACTCCTTGGTTGTATTTTTCTTAACAAGGGTATGTTTGATGTTGTCAGCTTTCAAAATTCCAAGATATTTGTACTCTTCTTCAGAAACTGGTGTTCTCATTTTGTTGCTGTTTGGCATCTTGATTTCTTCTTGTTCAATTACCGTTCATCTATTCAGTGTTAATGCTGCACACTTGTCAAGGCCAAATTCCATTGCTATATTTTTGCTGAATATTCAAAGTGTATCTAGTAAAGAATCAATCTCTGATGATGACTTTCCATACATTTCCCATCCACATGCAATATGTCATCAATATACATATACTTATTTTTCTTCCGCTCTTCTTCTTTAGAGTTCAGATTTTTCAGCAAAACTAGGGTGTTCCTCAGGTTTGTAAAAATGTCTATCTTGTCTGTCCACAGTCCCAAACTCTGGATTTAAGTGTCCACAGATGACAGATGAGGCCATGTTGAGAATTAGTTATATTGATAACTGAATAATTATATTAATTGAATAACAACAGGGACACTATAATTTGTTTTAAATTTTTCACAGTGTGATTTTACAGTGGTTATTAAGCTGCAAAAATTGATCAATTGTTAATTTAAAAATCAAGTACCTTCCATTACCAGTTAAAAAAGAGGGTAACTTCTATTTCCATCCATCACCTTAAACCAGTGTGAACAAGTCCCTAGATCATATTTTTACAAGATTTAGAGGATACTGACACTGCAATATCAAAAAATATGAAGACCTTTATAAACACCTTTATGCAAATCCACTATGAACATTTATAAAGCATTTTAATAGCTCATAGACAGCTGATCTGTTCATCCTTTCAGTTGGCTGTAAAATGACATTTGAAAAAGTCATTCTTTAATTGTGAATGTCATCTGAATAATGACAGCCCAGTCTGGTTGAACTGAAGTGCTTTGTTCTTAAAAGGTTCACAAAGGTGTGGCATCAGATAGATGTATTCAAGTATTCAGTCAAATATTTAGAAGATGGTAAAGGGAGCCTCAGGGGTACTGGACTTTGCCAAGTGATTTGCTTTTCAAATCTCTCTGTGGTATTGCCTATTTAAATGTCCAAGTAGAGAATTCTGTCAAGTTCAAACAATTTTGCTCATAGTTTGCTCCCATAGTCATTAGTATAAGTTGCCCCTTGGGCTCTGCCTTCATTTCAAGCCTCTACCTGAGACAACAGTAAAATCTATTAATGTATAGTGCAGATTACTTGTTGGCCCCTCTAGCCTCTAGAGATTACCTCCATGGTGAGGGTTTGAGGTGGGACTTGTGATGTATTCTCTTCTCCCAAGACTCTCTCAGAGCCTCAGACCCAGAATGGAGGGGAAATTATTAGTTCTTCCTCTCTCTAGCCTTCTTCTTCATTCTTCCCTCCCTATGTGGCAGACACCCTAGCATGTTAGGTAACTAATGTTGCCAACCTCCAGGTGGAGTTTGAAGATCTCCTGGAATTTCAACTGATCTGCAGACTACAGATACCAAGTTGATCTTCGCTGAGAGCGGGGGGCTCCCGGCCGGCGTCTGGTGTGTGCGCCGCACGTCACCCGGAAGTGACGGGAGGACACCAGGCACGCTGGGGCGGGGGCACGGCCATACAAGGGAAAACCGCCCCTGGGGGGACTTGGGATCCCTACCCCCCCACACAATCTGCTTTGGAGAGTGGACTATATGACATTATACCCCATTAAGGTCCCTACTCTCTCCATACTCCAAATTTCCAGATATTTTGTAACAGAGTTGGCAACCTATTTTCTTCTTTGATCTCCGGGACTCTTAAAGGCCTATTGTTGACATATAGGAAGGTTTCTGTGAATCTTTTGGCGTTCACCACAACTCAGAGGATAGGTATGTCTAATCAACATTAGCAGAACAGAGTGAGAAACTCCCTTCTATTTCTTTTTTTTAATTTTCAAAATTTTATTAAGAAAATTCAAGTAATAACAGAGAAAAGCAGCCAACATATTACCTATAGTTAATAGTAACAAGACTTTGTAGAACTATAATAAACATTAACAAGAGCATTAACTTAGTTGATTATATTGTACAAAGCAATAACAGTCTAAAACAGAGGATATGTAGGGATTAAGCAGAAATGCAAGTGCCCATCGTATTATCATTATAATTGGGAATGGTGTTCAATACTGATAAGACTAACCTAAACTCTGTCAATATTTTGAGGTTGAGATTCAGGACAATTCTGCTTGGGTCCACTCCTGACAACAAATCCAGTGTTCTATTCCTTCTGTAAACTGGTCTGATGGTCTTAAGTGAGATCTACATAGATTGTTGTTTCATGTTGGCGTTATACTGGTTTTGTTGGGTGAAAGATTTCTTTTTAAAAACAAACCAAAAAGTATATGAATTTCTTCATATTGTTTTTAAAAAAATACTGTTTCCCAAAGGTACAAATGGCCTGGCAGTATCATGTATTGTTTGGGTTTCCTAGAAAGATATTAAACCATCCTTTGTAAATCAATGTCGCTTTAAAGGATCATTGCCTTTTGTCTACCCAAGGTGTTGATGGGTATTATTGTATATTGAGTGTTCCCCAGCATCTCTTATCTTTTTTTCCTTTTTATGAAATCATACCACCAAATATTTTTAATTGACCTGCTTAAATAAGTCAATTTGATTTAGCTGTGTTGTAACCAACACAATTAAGTAATAATCTTTCTTCAACACAGACCTGCACTTTTACTCCATGTTCATCTGGGAGAGGTCACCTTATCCAAGCTCCAGATAGTTGACAGAACCATCAAAGAGTTATGTCTGGAAAAAAATAATGTCCATTGTCAGCCAATTGTTTTTGGCACCTTAATTTTGAGTTATTGATTTAAAATGAACTGAAATACATGAATGGTTAGCCATCATTTGCAGATTACATTGGGACAGTTGATCTAAAAGGAGGATCCTAATGATATTCCACATCGAAAAAGAAAGAAACAAAGACAATGAAGGAATGGTAAAAAGGAAATACACCAAAATAAAGGAATATGGAAAAAGAACAGATAGGTTAGAATGACAATGGCACACTTCCCTCTTCCCCTAAAACTTTTTTTGTGCAAGATCAATTTTTTTTTTCAGTGGATCCCTGTGCAAAAATAAGTGATAATGAAAGCAACTCTGTGGCAGAAACTGTGTGCTCATAGAACTCATTCTAAGCGTCCAAACCAATATAAATATGATAGACAATACAAACCTAACAGAACTGACCACTTAAATGTCAACAATCAGTTTATTGAGTAAGTTGCTCATCATAGTACCAAAGAAACCATTGCATATACTATCATTTGAGTTGAGCAGATGAGCCCAAATGGGTAGGTTATATGATTGAGGGCCTAGGGTTTCTTCAGAAGTACTCTGGGTACAAAGACAGGCTTCCAGGGGGGTAGTTGTGTTATACTACCACAATGGAAACAAACCATTTTGACTCACGGCTTCGCCCGATTTTCCCCGGAGTTTCGTGATCCTGTTTTTTGAGGATCACGAAACTGCGGAGGAAATCAGACGAAGCCGGGGGTCAAATGCAGCCCCGCGGCTTCGGGTATGAAATTGACCAATAGTATCGGGGCAAACGGCGGCACAACATTGAGGCAGCTCTAGTGTGAAATCAGCCCATGTCTCGAACTGTTGAACTACAGACCTTCCAGTCTGCAGTTCAGCGTCTTAACCTCTGAGCCACCACAGCCCCTATGTTAAGAGTACCCCCCACTTATTTCTGAAGCCAACTAATCCACTAAAATTATATTCTTGTGGCCTTCTCATCAGGTGAGGTGACTACTATTAACCTAGAACAAGGTGTGAATAGGTAAACCTTTTGAAAGGGTGATGTCATGGTTTTCCCTCATGGGTACTCAAAATCCTACTAACCAGAGCTCTAACTGGAAAACAATCCTAAACCCCACCACTGCCTTGAACTGATAGAGATGGCACAAGGAAAATGCAGGAATATGTCTATTCCCAACAGCAAATAGGCTACAGGTGCTAATAAAGACTGCAGTACTTTTAGCTACCCAATTTGTTAACCCTTAAGCATCACTTCAGTGGGGAGGAAAAGACAAGCTGGCCTATGTTTTCATGTGCTAGGCACAGGCCACTGAGGTAGAGGCATAAGGTGGGTCCTCAGTTAAGAGACATTTGTATAGATCTATATGGTTATAAAGTGGGGAAGTTCTAAATATTAGTGTTTAAAGGTGAGGGGATGCAAGGGTGTGATATTATTTTCTTGTCAATAGTGGGATGCTTTCTCTATACTCAGTAGCAGCAACAGCATGGATTCAGCAACAACATCAGCTTTGCAGAATTTTTGTTTATTTGTTTGTTTGTTTGTTTGTTTTTTAGATTTTTACTCTGCCCTACCCCGCAGTTTGTAAAACCATTCATATTTTCTCATCTGGCAGGCATAAAATTCAGGTTTTATTGTCAAAAAAATCTGAATTTTTTTTAAAAAGGAGGGAGGGAGGGAGGGAGGGAGGGAGGGAGGAAGGAAGGAAGGAAGGAAGGAAGGAAGGAAGGAAGGAAGGAAGGAAGGAAGGACAGCTGCACTCACAGCCCCAGTGATGGTAAATACAAGTCCTCTATCATGGAAGTTAAGATGTTTACAACTGAGTTCTATTCCATAGTTGTTGTTAGGACACTCCTCCTTGGTCCTTTGCAATTTTATTCAGAAGTAGAGCTCAGTGGATTGATATCCAAGTTAAACTGAGTCATAATGGAGCTATAACAACAATGACTGTGATACTGGTCATTAAGGCTGATGTTCTGGTGGGGGTGCTTTGCCTGTTCTGGGTTAGGTCAGTCTCTCCCTTGCTGGCTGTAAATATTTTGTGGGTGCTTCCTGATCCAGCTGTGCTGTAAGTGAAGCAGATTGTGATGGCTGCTAAATTTCCTTTTCCAGTTACATCTGCTACAGAAATTAACCACCAATCAAGGTTCAGCTAATCTGGCTACTCTGATCCATGCCACTGTAACTTTGAATCTAGACTACTGTGGAAGATTCTTTAAGACAATAGGGAAATGTCATGGAAAATGGGGCAGCTCATTTGTTTAAAATGAGGCACTATTGAACATATTGCACCTACTTCTCCATAGGCTTCCAATTCATTTTGGGGCTCAATTCACAGTGCTGTTTCTTACCTTCCAAGTTTTCATCACCTGGCACCCTCATGCCACAAGGGCTGTTTCTCCCTATTTTAACTCATGCACCAGCTATATTCTTTATTCTTCTACCATCAGGTAGAACTGTGAGATCTCCCTCTGCCTGTTTTGGATTTTTTTGCGTAGCAGCCCCAAATTTCTGGAATGACCTCTTGGAGAAAGTTGGATGGCTACCCATTTTTTAGAAACATCTGCGAGGCAGTTCACTAGATAAGGGTATTTGGAGAGGTTAAAGCTAGCATTTTCAATGTATTGACATCGGTTGTTCTATTGAGTGCACTTCTTTTTTGAGCCCCTTCTTCGTGTTGCTTATTGTTAATTAATTTGACCTTTTAAAAATTGGATTTGCTATTTCAATTGTGCATCATATGTTTTATTGGCATATGTCTGTGTGAGCAGCTTTAGGCCCCCAACGGTGGTGGTAGGAAAGGAGGGACAGAAGTATGGTGACAAATGAATGTGCATATGATTGAAATCTTAGCCAGATTTGTTGGATTGTGCCCAGTGGCTTTATTGGACAACACTGGCTCTATACAGATGACATAATGGATGTTGATCAATGCATGTAGAAAAGAAGCAGGCACTGCTTCCGACCAGTGAGTAATTGCCAACTTGTGAGCATGGTATCTATGTGTATATGAAGTATATGCACATACACTCCCTCATCGTGCTTGGGAACATTTGAAAAATCTATGCTCCAGATCTTTAGGTCAAAGTCTAGGTATACAAAGTTCTTTTGTGCAGAGATACAGTGCTCACTGGCAGTCATTTCTAGGTGGGAGTGGGCAAAACCAGTACATTCTAACCCACTCCCTCTCCATGTCTGCTGATTCAGTGCACATAAGGTCGTGGGAAGAGATCTGAAGATTCATTGCATTGCCTTCTACAACATAATAATTTGGGTCCGAACTTTTATCTTCATGCTTCTTTCTTTCTTTGCATTATTTAGTATAAACTTTTCCTCGATCTTTAGTCTCCTGGTCGTAGTGCCCCAACGGATTCATTGGTTTTTGCAATGTTAGGTTCCTTATGTATCTAAGGAATTCCAGGTTCTGAACGGCTCTGCTTTATTTGTATCATGACTTTCCTCTTAAAGTGACTGGCTGGAGGTTACCCTGTGAGCTTGATTGATTCATATTGCATTCACAGCAGGTCTTCATGATCTTGGGCAAAAGATAGTTCCCCCCCCCCAGCAAGAGTTCAATGAATGTTCCCTATTTTATGTCTTTATATCGAGAGATACATAGATATAGATATTCTGTCAATCATCTCAATTATCTGCTTTTTGCTCACAGATTTATTACTACATTGCATGACTTTTTTATCCCCCCCCAGCAAGAGTTCAATGAATGTTCCCTATTTTTTATCTTTATATAGGGAGATACATAGATATACATATTCTGTCAATCATCTCCATTTTCTGCTTTTTGCTCACAGGTTTATTACTACATTGCATGACTTTTTTATATGTAATGATGTATTTGACTACACAGTTCTAAAAACTTACTGGCACTTAAGTCTTTGGAATAGAGGGTGGAAATTTCCAACAATTATCCACTCCCACCACAACCCCATTTTGCCCTCTGTGCTATTTCTTGGGGTCCACTGAGCCCCAGAAACCAAATTTCAGAAAGTTAGTGATCCACAAAAGGAGAGAGAATCAGGAAAGTCCCATTTCATTAATTCCATTGATGGCTGGATGCCCACCATTTTTAAATTGGTTTGCTGTTTTAATTTTTTTATAATGTATTTATTTATTTTGCTGTCAAGCCATAGCTAACTTATGACAACCATGTGGGGTTTTCAAGACAAGAGGTATTCAGAGGTGGTTTGCAATTTCCTGCCTCTGCGTTGCCCCCCTGGTCTTCCTTGGTGATCTCCCATCCAAATACTAAACAGGGCTGACCCTGCATAGCTTCCAAGATCTGACAACCATTGCATTTATATATAAACTAGGAAAAAGGCCTGTTGTGGAAATAAATACAATGGCCTCTAGAAAGAGGCTCTGGGTGGGTGCCCCGGCCTTGGACACTCAGTGTCAATTTGCTGTGGCGACCTCAGCAGGGTATAATGACACTGAGTCCACGATTTTCTCCAGAGGAACTGATCTCTGCTACCTAAAGAACAGTTGTAATTTTGAGTGATCTCCAGCCCTCACCTGGAGATTGGCAATGATGGTTCCCCAGAAGGGACTAGTTGTTTTGTAGGGTGGAATCTATGGCTTTGTACCTGTCCGAGGGCCCACGCCTCCTGAAACCTCACCCTCTCCAGGCTCCATCCCTCACATCTCCAGGAATTTCCCACTTGGAGTTGGCAACCCTATCTCCTTCCCAGCCAATCATCATCCTACCTTTATTTTCCCCTCACTCTTCAGCTTTCCACCCCCTACACACACCTGCAGCCTCTCCCGTGCTCTGAAGCCCTGACTGCTACGTCACATTGGCTGTCATATGGGGGCCACCTCAGCAGTATATAAGGATACAGAGCCCACCATTTTCTCCAGGGGAACTGATCTCTGCCATCTGGAAAGCAGTTGTAATTCTGAGTGATCTCCAGCCCTCATCTGGAGATTGGACACATTTTACCTCAGAACAGCAAACTGTTTAGAATGTTAGAGGCAAAAGCCAATCAAGCTGCATATGCAAACGACCTCTGTGTTCCGAGGCAAAGGCCAATGAGGCTGCATATGCAAATAACCTCTGTGTTCTGACTGGCTATGGGGTGGAGAGGAACAGCAAACTGTTTAGAATGTTGCAGGTGAGACTCAAGCAATGCAGCCAGTGGATAGGGACAGATTCTGAGTGACACACCAGAGCACCAACCAATTCCGGAGCGTGTGGCATGTTCTAGAGAAGTGCCATCACCATTCAGCTTTTATTTATAAGGGAGATGTACAAAATCTTTATGTACAATATATGTAAGAAGTGTGGTATCCAACTAGAATATCCCATGGAAAGAAGAAGGGGAACCCCCTCACTGCCCCAAAGGAGACTATGCTGGAGATCATAGGACTCACATGGGATGGAGGATATAGCAAGAAGGAGAACTGAGTGAGACTGAGGCAGGAAAGCTGGCTGAATCCAATCCGATGAGTCCTTGATTTATTGGCACCCAGAGAACATGATGGAGCACTGTGTTTATGAGTGGAAAAATTCAGAGGAAGGAAAAGAAATGGTGCAAAAATAGATAATCATAACTTCGTTTCACACGAGGAAGAAGTGCAAATTAAAATGGATTGGGGTGGGGGCTCTGTTCATATAAAAAGCTCAAAAAGCATCCCTTTCCGTGCTTACTATTTCTTTTGTAGAGGTGCCAAGAACTGACCCTGGGACCTTTAACATACAAAGCATGCACGGAGTGACCAAGCTATTTGCCTACCTCATGCTAGTGCAGCTGCAATTATTCATCCATTTTGAGCATGTGCTCTATTCTCCACACACCTACAATGCCGAAGCCTTTGGTGTGCTGTTCAGCCTCATTTAGCTGGAAATCTACATGCTTGGGAGGATCTGATTCCTTGAGATATTTATTAGAAGAACCACTTGTGTATTATCTTTCTTTTTCTCTTTTTCTCTTTGCTTTTTACTGCTCTCGTGTTCTTTTCCCCCTCAAAAAACGGGAATTGCCACTGAATTGTCCATTAAATTTTCTCAGCTATTGAGCCTCCTTAAAAAAGATTTGCTTGCTCAAGGCAATATAAAAGGGAGAGAGTGTGAAGGCACTTTCAGCCGCTCCGTTACATCACAGAAAGGAAATAAAAATCTAAGCACAGCACCACAACACAACCTATTGGGAAAATATATTCCCCGGAATATTGTAAAAGATGCTTCTAAAAACATATCTGGCATCTGGCTGGTTCTTTTCCCCCCACCACCAATAACGGCGTCTTATTGCGAGTGCATCAGAAGTATGAAACGATGCAGCATTTGTAAAATATTACAAAAAGGGAGAGAGTGAGAGGGAATGAATAGAAAACTAATATTGTGGCAAAGGAGATTTATTATCACTTTTCTTCCTCACTGAAGATCAATATTTTCCAGAGAGAGATAATGGGGGAAATTTTGCATTGAAATGGTAAAGGGTCTGGTCTTGTGGAAAATTTGTGCCCAATGATAAAGGCAGTTAAACCAGAATTTTCTTTTAAAAAAACAAACCATATATATCTAGCAGGGAAGAACTGATAGCTGGCACTTACTCACTGGCTCAGCTTCCCGGAGCCACAAAGGGATAAAACATTAGGACTCTTCTATAGCACTTGGTCCAGGAAAAGAAGTGTAAAATGAATAATACTAATAGTTGTATATCTGGGGGAAAATGCCTGATCCATCAGGTGTTTTATGCATGCAGTAAAAGACGTGCATGAGCATGACACCGTGGCTGCACATGCAAATGCTTTCAATTTTTTCTCAGGAATTAGCAGTTTTGCTTTACTTTACCCGGGTTATAGAGCAGAGCTGATGTGTTTGCTATTCTAGCTGGCAGGGTTTTTTGGTGGTGGTGATGTGGAATTTGAGCACTGCGAAGCCTAGTGACACCATTCCTTTAATTCCGTTTTGATAGGCCAAGTACACAAACTGATTGTGTGCATTCCAACACTGGACAAGTGATGGTGCACACCATCGTATTCACATTACTTTTTGTTAATGGAAAGGTTCGGCCTTGCTGGTTCTCATGTTAATCTGGATGCTAATGAACATTTTTCTCCATCCATTTCAGTTTATGGATGGTTTCCAACTGGCTCATTTGCTCATTAGCGCAACTCCCCATGAGCATTTATTTACAGGCTCAAAGACTTCTTGAACATCTCTTTTAAGGCCCTTTTTTTCCTGGAGATTGGGGGAAAACATGTGCAGTCCTTTATTGTAAGCCCTCTGCAGTTTACCTAATAGAGAACATAAGTAATATAAAAACAGCTCTCCATATATGACATCATATTTGCTTTATCACTTAGGCTAAAATTAGGGGTGCTATCAAATGTCTCCTCCCTTCCAGTTTGTCTCAAAAATCACAGAAGGATTTCTTGCTTTAAATCATATATTGAGTGACCTACACATTGATCAGATTTTATGGTACTATTTATTGATAAACTGAGATGTGTTGATTGGAAGGTTTTTACATTGAGAAAGTACATTTTAAAAAAATAATCAGTGCTGTTCATTGAGAATTTTACATTTTACGTGATCATTATAGCAGGTTGTTGAATTCTATATGGCTGTATATATGCCTTTCTTGTATGTAAACTGATAAAATGGATGCATTGACCACTGATTAAGGCATTTCTTTTTCTGAATGCCTTTGGTCCAGTTTTAGTATAAATATATAATTGACAATTTTTTCTGGTCAGGCAGCCTTATATATACATACATCTTTTGGGCTAATTGATATTTCATTAAAATTCCACATTCCTTAATCACTGGGTTTTTTAAAAAAAAATCAGCCCTGTAGCTGGACGATTTTAGGGGGGGGGGGGGACTGAAGGACATGACATCACTCATGATGTCACAAAAATAATAAAGAATAAAATAAAAGTAGCCTCACATCACCAGCACTCTTCCCTGCTTCCAGCCCTCCCCCCATTAAGAGAGAGAGAGAGAGGAAGGAGGAGGAGGAGTAAACCATAGCCCAAGGTCCCAGTGTGGGGACACAGCTTGAACAGGAGTCAAGCTGAGCCTTGGAGTCGGAGCCACTAGGGGAGCTGGGAGACAGTAGGAGCCTCTTCCCTTCCCTTCTCCACTCAGCAGGGTGCATTGTGCTTCGGCAGTGGTGGTGGTGGTGGGGAGGAGCCCAGTGGCAGCTGTTCACTCCGCTGGGCAGCCAGCTTGCCACACACTCCACTGGCCAGGCCTTTTGATAAGGAAGTGTGTGGCTGGCCAGTGCTGTGCTGGGCTCCCCCTGGCGGGCAGCAGGGCAAGTGGGTAGCGGAGAGGGGGTTCGGTGACTGGAAGCAGGGGAGTCAGAGAATCGGGAGGGGTGCACCACCCCCTCCTAGCTACAGCCCTGTTTTAATCCTTTGTCTCAAATTTTTGGTAGATTTTGGAAGATGACCTTAGTGGTTTGGTAAGCTTATACAGAAGTAGGCAATCCTTCAGGTGTTCTGGTCCCAAGCCGACTATACCAAGGTCCTGTTCCCACCAAGGGTTACCAGAGAAGGATTTGAGGCTGTTGTTGTTAAAATAAATGTCTTTTACTTAAAGAATAAATCTCATACAAACAGTACTGATGCACTCACACATTCAATCAAGTTCCTCAGAATTACAGTATTAAAATAAGCACAGTTGCATTAGCAGGTAGGGTGATGGTGGGCAAGACTTATCTGCCCTGCAGGTTACCTTACTCAAAGGAGGGCATCTGGGCAGGTGTGAAAACCTTGGCATCAGGATGCTCCATTGTAGTGTTGATGAAGCTGGCCATTCTCATTGTGAACCAAATGTCCATTTGGCAGGAAATACCAATGCAGGAACAAAGCAGTGATGTGTCCTACGTGACCACAAATAATTCAGCTGTCTCTGCTCAAGCTTTTGTTTCTTACTGCTTTGTGCTTCTTCACCATGCTGGTAACTGTGTAGCTGAAACCTTATTTACACATGTAAGGCTTGTGCAGGCACCTTCTATGTGTTACATCACAACAGGTGACTTAAAGTATACAGTTCTCTGAGCCTATGTGTGTGTGTGCACAGTCCATTGTGTGTAGCAATAAATATATTTCATAAAGCAAAATATCAATCTCATTCTCTAACAATATTAAAACCACTAAAGACAGAGCTTAGAGAGTAAAGATTAATAAAATGTGTGAACTTTCCCCCCTAATATATTTTCAATCAGAAGAAGAGACATTGTCCCTGTTTTTAATCTGGTGGAAGATAGTGGCAGAGTAAATTAATACAGAAGGCAGGTCTTCTGCAATGAAAAATATTGGGGGGCGGGGCTTTGCATGCTTGTCTGGCATGAGAATTGAGATGTAACTAGAAGCTCCCTCACACCCCGTTTTTTTTTTTTTTTACTTGATACATTTCAGGGTTAAGTTTGAGTCCAATGGCACCTTTAAGACCAACAGGTATCTGAAGAAGTGTGCATACACACAAAAGCTTTTACCCAGAATTAAACTTTGTTGGTTTTAAAGGTGCCACTAGACTAAAATTTTGTTCCGTTGCTTCAGACCATTGGCTACACATCTGAATCCACATTTCAAGCCTCTCAGGGGGCGGACAAAAGCTTTTACCCAGAATTAAACTTTGTTGGTTTTAAAGGTGCCACTAGACTAAAATTTTGTTCCGTTGCTTCAGACCATTGGCTACACATCTGAATCCACATTTCAAGGGCTGACCCCCAATTGTTTTGACCCTCCTTTAAATAACCATACCTCAAGCACCACAAAAAGGCATGAGGCCCACTTCCCTGGAATTTGGAACTCATAACAAATGCAGGGAGATTCCCCGGCACCCGGATCTATTTGGAAAGGTGTCTCTGAACAACACTGGGGGAATGCATATCTATGTATTGCTCCTATCTGTTAGACTGTTTAGTATGCCTTTTGTCCAAGGAGCTTAGAGCACCATACATGATTCTTCCATCCTCCATTTTATCTTCTCAACAATCCTGTGAGGTAGCTCTTGGAAAAGTGGCCTCAAGTCACTCAGTGAGCTTCAAGCATAAGTAGGGATATGCTCTTGAGTCTCTAGCTACATCATCACTGTGGTCTATACACATGTCCAATGTTCCCTCTAAGCTGATTTAGTGTGAGCTAGCTCACATTTTTTTTAGCCTCTGGCTCACAGATTTTGGTCTTAGCTCAGGAAGGATGGCTCCAGAGCAAACTGATTTATGCAGCAGCCAAATCACCTGCTCACAACTTTAATGCCGGTAGCTCACAAAGCAGAATTTTTGCTCACAAGACTCCACAGCTTAGAGGGAACATTGCACATGTCCATTTTTTTCACCAAGACTATATTTTATTTTATTGACATTGCTAGCATTACTACTAGAGTGGATCAGAAGAGAATGAGTTCAATGTTTCAGCCACTTTTTATTGCTGACTGCAGGACTGAGGTCTATTTAATGGTGTGTCCCGTCCCCCCCGTTGTATGGTTGCCATGAATTTCCTAATGCAGCAGACAATGAATTATGTATACGGGGGGTGGGGGGATTACAGAAAGACAGAGGAGAGAATGATGTAGATATTTTCAGTTCCGGGATGACAGTCCTGTAAACGATATTGATAACTCTTACTGCCCGCATCTTTGCCTTGGAAGTGAGTACCCTCCAATCCAATGGAGTTTGTTCCCAAGGAAGTGGTCATGGGATTGCAGATCTACATTGCCATCCATGCTAAACTGAGTTACACTCTTCTAAGCCTGCTGATTTAAATGGATTTAGGAAAGTGTAACTCTGCTTAGGATGCTAATGTTATTCAAGGAAAAGACAGGTAGATCTTGAGCAAAGTATTAGAGCATTTGATGCTGCATCAGGGAAAAATTGCTGCCACAGTCACATGACTGCCTGATTAATATCTTCTGGGTATCCACAAGTATATATCCACAGAGTAGCAGTTACAATTCCTGGAGAGGGGGGAAAAACACCTCATTTTAATTATCCCTAAATTGATGCAAAATGACAATTTAATCTTTTTCTCCTCACTTTTCCTTTAGATGTTGAACTAACTACCTTTTCAGGAGAGCTTATGTTGCAGTGGACACATGATGCTGCCTTGGTCCATCAAGGTCAGTATTGTCTACTCAGACTGGCAGCAGCTCTCCAGGGTCTCAGGCTGAGATCTTTCACATTAGCTACTGTGAAATATACTGGGTTCAAACACGTTCAGTGATCAGCTCATATTTATTAGTCAGCAGGACAGAAAAGAAAGACTGAAAGCCCCTGGCCGAAGCCAGGTTATATGCATGCAAAAGGTAACACCCCCCCAACACACACACTCCTAACGATAGGCTATTTACAAGTCCTTATCTGTCCATTGGTCTACTCTAAGATCCTTGCTTCCCTATTGGTGTCTTCTAGGATCCTAGCCAGCTATTGTTATGGATCTTTAGCTGGCCTGACTAGCCCAATACATTACACCCCTCCCCCCATGTTAAAAAAAACTCAACAAACAAAGGCTCTCAAGTAGGCTGGTGTACGCCACTCCTGGGTTGAGCGTCGCAGAGCTGGCTGGGGAGTTCTGGGCTCTGGACTTGAGGCTGACATTGCTGGTGTATCATCCTCCTGTGGTTGCAGTGTCTGCGTCACCTCTGGCCTGTTTGGGTTGGCTAACTCTGGCATTTCTCCCGCAAGTCCATGGGGTGTGTCACTGGCCTCTGTTGGTTCACTCTCGGACTCAGGTCCCTGCGGCCCTGGCAGCTCTGTTTCCACCTCTTCCAAGATTGCTGACCGTAAACCTGTATCGGCTGGTAGTAGGTGGCGGCAGAGCTGGTCCATGTGCCTCTTAATTAACTGGCCGTCCTCTGTAGATACGTCATAGGACAGGGGTCCTGTGACTCTGGCACTCTGGCACAAACCCAGGTGGGACCACTGGAGAAGTTTCTCGCATAGACGGGGATGCCCAGAAAGAATCCGTGGGGTGCCTCTTGGCTCTTGGTATGTAGGCATTGCTCTGGCACTCGGTCTGGGTGCAGCCTGTCCAGACGGGTGGTTAGGCATCGGCCCATGAGGAGTTCTGCGGGGCTGCGGCTGGTGGAAGTGCTCGGAGTTATACGATGGCCGAAAAGGAAGGCTGCCAGCCAGTGATCCCAGTCCCCATGGATAATCTGCTGGATGGACTCCTTTGCGACTCTCACCATCTTCTCAGCTTGGCCATTGGTGGCTGGGGGGAAGGGAGTGGATCGAATGTGCTGGATTAGGTAGCAGTCCAAAAACTCCTGGAACTCACTTGATGTGAAGGCCATTCCATTGTCTGTTATAATGGTGTCAGGTAGGCCGTGGATGCATAGGATCCGTCGGAGGGCCCAAATTGCTGCCTTCGAAGAGGTTGAGGTGACTGGCACTACTTCCAATCATTTGGTGTAGGAATCTGCCAAAATGAAGAAAATCTGTCCTTGGAAGGGGCCAGCAAAATCCAGATGTAACCAGGGCCATGGTTTGTTGGTGAATTCCCACTGTTGCACCGGTGCCCTAGGAGGCTCCAGTCGGGTTTCTTGACAAGCCTGACAGCACTTTACACAGTCCTCAGTTTTGCTGTCCATGGTGGGCCATCATACATAGCTGCGGGCCAGCAACAAAAGAGACAAATATCATTATCAATATCTGTTTTGATCCCTTTTTATTTTTGGCAGTCACATTTAATGTTAATAAAAAGCAAAATTGAAACACAAAAAAAGGGGGGGGAGAAAGAAACAGAGCAAGAGAGACACAGAAAAAGAGAGATAAAGAAAGAGAAAAAAAGACTAAGTAAGAAAAAGAAGGAGAGGAAGAAAGAGAAAGGAAGGAAGCAAGAGGTACAAAACAGATGGGGAGAGAGGAGTAAAAGAAAGAAAAATGAAAGGAAGGAAAGAAGACAGACAGACAAAAAGACAATAGGAAGGAAAGACAGACATGGTTCTGATGTGGTAGAAATGTGTAGAAATGTGTAGGGGTTCATGATGTGGTAGAAATCCCCCCTCCCACATGCTAGAGACACCCAACTCACAGGGGATCTCCAGATGATGCCCCCCTACCTGCCTTCCAGGTTTGGTGAGGATTGGATTTACAGGGTCCAAGTTATCCCCCCCCAAAAGATAGCCCCATCCTTCATTGTTTCCAAAGGGGGGGGGAACACACAGCAGAAAGCAGGAGAAGCCCAGCAGAACAGAATCAAAGTCCTAGAGAATCTCTGAAATAGAAAATGAAGGGGGTGTGTGTCATTTTTGCAAGCCCAGCAGAACCAGTATAATATGCCCAGCAGAACCAGTGTCACTGTGACACTGCAAACCCATCAGGACTAAGGTCAAGCCAGGAAAGTGTTTTTGGGGAAAATGTCAGGTGCAGGTTCAAAAGTGTGTGGAATGGACCACCTGCAAGCTACACGCACCAAATGAACAGGGAACTTTGATAGCAGTGATTCGGGGGGGGGGGAGCCCACAGATTGGAAACATTTTTGCACCCTCCCCAGTGACCCCTGTGTGGCAGAGTGCCAGGTGTGCTACACCCATGTCTGGAAGGGTGCAAACCACCAACACTTGACCCTCCTCTGACCTCCACAGGCACCTGCAAAGAATGCACCCAACTATGTTGCTGCCAGTGGGAGGAATAAGAGACCCACTTCCTCTCAGCAGGGAGAAGTAGAGGGGAAGCAGGAGGCTCCTCTAAGAAAAGTTATCTGTACTCAGGCAGCTGTGGGTGGGACATCAAGCAGGGCCACCCTCCAAGAGGTCAAAAGGGCTACATGGAGGGCCCAGGAAGTTCTCAGGCATCTCATTGGTGAGATGATTGCTCTGAGCCATCACTCAGCACAGACTGACTTACAACAGCAGCAGCAATATCACAGCAGTGGCAATATCATCCATGGCTATGTGGTCACAGACACTGGTGCCAACATGCTGGCAGAGATGAAGCACCTGCCTGGCACGCGCTCTTCAGCTGGTTGTGAAAGATGCTCTGGGATTGAGGAGCACTGTCAAAGCCATCTGGGACGCTGTGCCCTTCAAGATGTGGTCCTTTTTTTGAGACCTGCAAACACCTGGCCACCCACTTCTCATGCAGCAGTCTGCCCATCTGCTGCACGAGAGGCAGGGGGAGGGGGAAGAGAAACTCCAGTTATTTAATGATTGCACATTTGGTGGAGAAGAAGAGTGCCACACAGGATGTCATCTCCTCCATGACCATCCTGCATGGAGAAGAGGAGCTCAGAATCAGCTCCAACAACTTGCTGACCCTCTTCCAAATGGAGTGTGTCCTCAAGTCCTTCCAGGACACCACCAATGTACTGTGTGCCCATATGGCAAGCCAGGAGCAAGTCATCTCCCCTGATTTGAGGGCTGGACTGGGTGCTGGCCTCTGGACTGGATCAGGACTGCAAGGGGATGGCTGTTCTCCCATGAGTCAAGCATTTCAGAGAGGTTGCAGGTGGGCATCACCACCAGGTTGCATCCTCTCTGCAATAAAGGGAGGTATAAGCTGGCCTGTAAAAGGCAGCATTGCTCTCCTGAATGCAGAGCTCTTGGAATGGAAGTGTGAGCTCTGCAAAGAAGTGCAGAGGCTACAGGACAACAGACGTCACCAGAGGGAACAGTGGGTGGAAGAGGCTGGGGAGGTGAAAGAGCTGCAGCACAGCACCTCTAAGAGCCCAACTAGGGAGCAGCCCCAGTACTCATTGTCAGTAGTGAACTGGGGGGATACCAGGTGTGCATTGAGGATGTCAGGTGTGCAATGGTAGAGGATTCAGAAGAGATGATGGTGAGGGAGTACCTCGCCAAGTCCCCTGAGCCTGCCAATGCTGATCCCCTGGAGTACTGGTCACACAAGGCTGTCATCTGGCCTGACCTCTTTTGTGATACCATGATCCCTGAGTCCACCTAACATTCAAAACCCCAGCAGGGGAAAAGAGTCCACAATCAGGCGTATATAAAATGTGGGGTCTCATCTGTGGCACCAAGTAGCTAAACACTCACCACTCGGATTGAGCAGAGAGATGGAGTGTCTCAGAGCCCTGAGTCCACCTAAAACCCAAACCCCAGCAGGGGAGAGGTGTTCACAATCAGGAATAAATGAATGTGATCTGCTTTTAAGAAGTTTCCTGCCTCTCTAACTGCCAACAGCCAACAGAGGAGAGGGTGTGGAGCTAAGCTGAGAGTATATGTAGCATTCTGATCCCATAGAGCAGAATGGAAACTCTGTTATTGGTAGCCAGCTGTTCCTGCTAATCTTTGGAGGGGGCCCATTGGTGTTCCCAAGGCTGGAGAATTCCACCCCCTTAGATGTTTTGAAGTTTTGTAAGCAGTTTAATTGAGTGGAAACAGTCTGTCTAGGAATGTATCCATTCATGAACTGTCACAAACAGCATGAAAGTTCATGGCATGTTCGTGCCAGTTGCCCCACTACAAACATCGCTTTACGAACCAGCAAGAATTTATGGTGAACTTTAGCTGGTTCATGCCCATCCCTACTCCTCATAAAAGCAGCCAGGAAAAGGAAGAACCAGCGTGGAAGCAACTTGTCCACAACCCTTGTATGTTTGCTGTGCCATGCTTCTGTGTGCTTGACCTTCTGGACCTGGCTTCTGCTCTTTGGATTTGCCCTTCTGGTTTGATGCTTGGACTTTTGGCAAGTTCTGTTTTGACCCTGGACTGTGTTTGGACTAGGCTTATTGTCTCTTGCCCCGGGTGCCTGCCTGAACCCAGACACAGTGTGAGTCTCACCCAACTTGAGGAAAGTGTCTCCCAGCCTGGGTGAGCCAAGCACAGGGCATGGCTGAGCTGTGGTGCAGCACAGCTTTTTCTCCCTCCCTCCCTCCTCCATTTGTCGGGGTGTGACCTGAGAGAACCAGGGATGGAACCCCTTTCCCAAGTATGGCTTTCTTCTTTCTCTCAGTCAATCCCTGCCCCCCCCCCAGATATATATATTTTTTTGTCCTCTTGGGCTGTAGGGAGGGATTTCAGAAGAGAATCAGTGAACAAGAAAGGGGATGAACATCCCTTACTCTCAAATCAGCTGATTTCCCCTTTGCAAATGCCCCTCACTGCCATATTCATGCTGTCCCAGGAACGCAGGATTTGGAGACTTGCTTTTGCAAAGAATTGCATGCTACTTGCAATGGCAATAACCTCAAGCATGAAAGAGTCATTTTAATTTGCAGTAATGAATGTTGGGTTTAGAACCAGCCGCTTACATTGCATTGAGATTAGTTTCAATAAATATCCCTATATTTATATAACTTCACCTAAGAACTAAGTGCCTGTGAAGTGTGCCTAACATTCTCCTCCTGGGTATATATTTACTCTAGCAGGACTAATTAGTTTGATTCTCTCCCACCCACCCCATTTCTAACCTTCCTATTGTTTCTTTTCTCACGTAACCCACTTTGGCGACTTTCTCATCTAGAGCCATATCTCCTGGTGTTTGTTTGGGGCCCTTTTTTCTCCTTTTTGAAGTTTTTTACTTCATTTATCATTAAGATGCCATGTCTGAAAAAGGCAGCAAACAGCATAATTCCACATGTGACCCTATGCTAGACCTTGTGAATTCCAGAAGCAATTGAAAGCTTATGATGTTTTTTTCAGCTCCCTGAACATTGCGGAAAATCACTCTTCTCTTACAATGTAAAATTTATGTTGTGGTAATAGAAGGAATAGTCTGATACCTCTTACTAAGTTCAGAGCCGAATGTTTCTTACCTCGATGGAACGTCTCTCACTGATCTTGAGAATGTTGTTCCTCGTGAAGAATAATGTCCTTGGGAAAGTTACAGAAACTCCAAATCAGCTAACTTCAGAATCCCCCAAGAGGTAGAAATTGGATCCCCAATATAATATTAATATACTAGTTTAAATTGCATTGTACCGTGGGTAAAATAACTGCAAAATATACTTTTTTAAGGACAGAGAAATAATTGCCTGTTTTACAACTGAAATCCTAAAGCTGACTCCGCCCCCCCCCATTGTGGTACCTTTTTTGTGGAATAATGTTTTGAGAGAGATCTGCCAGGCTCAATTTATTAGCACATTTAAGAAAGGGGGAGGGGACATTTTCATTCCCCTACCCCTGTGGAATTTAGGAGTAGTATACACTGTTTTTCTGCCATTTCTTGGTTATAGTTTTCATACTGTATACATTGTTTAAACTGTTATTTTAGCATAGGAAGTATTTATGATTAATAATATAATCCTCCTCATGAGCTGAATTGGTGGGGCATAAATATGAAAGCAATATAAAGATTACAAGGGCCTCAATATAGAGAACCCATTCAGGAGTGTTTATTGTGGAATCACACTTAATTTTACTTCAGGAACTCTTCCGGCTAGATGAGAGAAATTGTTTTGGAAGCCTGCTCCAGGCACGGGGGACACCTCCATCCTGCCTGGATACAATCCGTTTTTGTCACCTTTCTGGGAAGCCCTTGTCCCCCCTTAACTCAGCCAGAGCCAAGCAATCTCTATATTCTCACTCAGGACTCACCCTGAATTCTGAACCTTATGCATTTGAAATTCGTTTGCGCTGGTTCCTATAACTATTGCTTCTCTGCTGGCCAAAACTATGCAGTCTCATCCTCTCCACTTGCACAGAGGCTGCTAACTCTGCTGGGGCTTTGGAACATTTATTTGCCACAAAGGAGCACCCCTCCACTGCCTTATCGTATTTTTTTTTTCCCTTGGGAGCTTTGGAAGTTCTGCCTAAAGCCCTTGCTCCCAACCTGTGGCTCATTTCTCTGTACATTCTATACATGAGGTGGAGACAAAGCTCGTTTCCCAAATATGAAAAGTGCCGTGATTTTGCTGTCCTGGACCCTACTTCAACAACAACAAAAAATGATCCAATATTTTCAGGTCAGAGTATCTGAGAAGCCAAATATTTACTGAGGATTCTGAGAAACATTTGCAGATCCATACTGACTATCCAGTATGTGAGCTGTGTAGTTCTTAAGAGTGTTGGTCTAACAGACCAAAGTTCAAATTCCCACCTAGCCATGATGAAGTCACATACTCTAGATGAGAGAAATTGTTTTGGAAGCCTGCTCCAGGCACGGGGGACACCTCCATCCTGCCTGGATACAATCTGCTTTTGTCACCTTTCTGGGAAGCCCTTAACTCAGTCAGAGCCAGGCAATCTCTATATTCTCATTCAGCACCCACCCTGAATTCTGGACCTTATGCATTTGAAATTCATTTGTGCTGGTTCCTATAATTATTGCTTCTCTGCCGGCCAAAACTATGCAGTCTCGTCCTCTCTACTTGCACAGAGGCTGCTAACTCTGCTGGGGCTTTGGAACATTTATTTGCCACAAAGGAGCACCCCTCCACTGCCTTATCGTATTTTTTTTTTCCCTTGGGAGCTTTGGAAGTTCTGCCTAAAGCCCTTGCTCCCAACCTGTGGCTCATTTCTCTGTACATTCTATACATGAGGTGGAGACAAAGCTCGTTTCCCAAATATGAAAAGTGCCGTGATTTTGCTGTCCTGGACCCTACTTCAACAACAACAAAAAATGATCCAATATTTTCAGGTCAGAGTATCTGAGAAGCCAAATATTTACTGAGGATTCTGAGAAACATTTGCAGATCCATACTGACTATCCAGTATGTGAGCTGTGTAGTTCTTAAGAGTGTTGGTCTAACAGACCAAAGTTCAAATTCCCACCTAGCCATGATGAAGTCACATACTCTCATAGGATCATAGAATGTTAGAGTTGGAAGGGACCTTGCAGGTCATCTAGTCCAACCCCCTGCACTCCGCAGGAGCATAGCTGAAAGATAGCCCTACATACCTACAACATACCCGAAAGATGGTCATCCAGCCTCCGCTTGAAAACGTTCAGTGAAGGAGCATCCACCACCTCCCGAGGCAGACTGTTCTACTGCTCAACCACTCTTACAGTTAGGAAGTTTCTCCTGATATTTAGTCGGTAACAACTCCCTTGTAATTTCACAAAGTAGTTGCTAGGGCAAGAGAGAGGAAGACGGAGTATTTCCTTTCATACGCAAATGAAAAATTGCCTCAGGCCTATTATGCACACACAGCTTACTGCAGAGAATCTGAGTAGTCAAGCATTTAAGCTTGACTTTAGATTCTGTGCCTGCAATACGCACCATCCTTTTTCTTCTGGTGTATTTATTCTGCAGCCCACCAGGTTTTGCATTGCCTTCTCATGTCAGGAATGGCCCACGAGGGGCAGGGACAGGGTGTGTGTGGTGAAATCCAAGGGGACCTGTATGCTCTTGACTTACTTTTGGCTTGGAAGCAAAGCAAGGGAAAAACCGCCACAAAACCACTCTCACAAAACCTGAGGAAACAGCGAATGGAAAGTGACCTGAGTGCTGAAGGGAGGAAATGAAATACCGAATGAAAAAAGAAAACCCAATGGACATGTACGGTGAAAGCGAGGCAAAGCACCCATGCATTAGGGGCCTCAGTGAGGGAGTTCACAGACACCTCTCCTCTCCTCTTACAGAGCCCTCTTTCTTTTACTGAGATTCAGACTATTACAAGTGGGGAAAAAACTATTTAAAAAAACCAATTGATTGTGATGGCAGATGGGTTTTGGAAATATAAATAATTTCCTATTGAAATAATTTAATATAGATTACTGAGTATGGGATTGGACCAGGTTCAGCCCCCTGGAAAACTGAGAGCCCATTCCCCTGCATCCAGATGCATAGATAATGAAATATGACACTGGATTTTTTTTACAAAAATTTCAAACGTTTGATTAAAAAAAACTGTTTAATTGTTTAGTGTTCGAGGGTACTGTTTGCCGTTTGTGATAAAACTAAGATTCAAACAGGGGAGTGAACAGAGATCACTACATTCATCCAGTAGGGGATTAAAAAAAGAGCTACTCACGACATTAGCTCTTTTTTTCCCCTTATGGGCTGAGGCAGCAACAAGTTGTAGGCCACAGGGAACATGACACGGAAGGAGCAACCGCAGCAGCAAGCACAAGTAAGCTATAAACATTTATGTGAGTAAAGACTGCTTGAATCAAATAGCAGGGAGGGAGAGAAAAGGGCTGAAGTGAAAAAGACAGCTCAAATGGCTCTACTAAAAATAAACAAGTGCCAAATGCGGCTGCTGGTTAATTATGGCACATTTAAAAGCCAGCTAGATGTTGCTGGAGTCCTGGGCATTGCAGGAGATGGCAAAAAGCCAATGGAGCCGTTCCTGGCTGCTAAAAGCTATTTAGGAGCATCAGAGGTTGCCAGCATGAGAGGCTGTGTCAAGACAGCTGTGGCGGTGATTACTACAAATATCTACTTCGATTCTTGCTGCTGTTCAGGTCTATCGGAGAGACTATTCTGGGATGTAGCTGCCTGGCGGAGGTCAAACCGTTTCTGGTCACACGGCTGGTTATGAATAATGTGCATTGAAAGCAAGCATCTGTGATTATGGACTTGTTTCAGTCAGGCCCGTTGGATTTAATTTTCCAAATACTGCAACGTTTAGAGTTGGACTAAAAGGGACGGAAAGGTTCAATAGCTTCAGCCACCCAGTGAGTCACAGGAACATTTCAGACAGGAATAATATTGCTGAACAATATTGTCATGTGTTTATGGGGGGGAGCTAGTTCAGCTTTGGTGTATTATAATGTACGAGCGGTGGCTCAGAGGTTAAGATGCTGAGCTGCAGACCGGAAGGTCTGTAGTTCAGCAGTTTGAGACCCTAGTGCTGCGTGATGGAGTGAGCTCCCATCTCTGTTCCCAGTTCCTGCCAACCTAGCAGTTCGAAAGCAAGAAATTACAAATAGATAAATAGGTACCACTTTGGTGGGAAGGTAACAGCGTTCCGTGCACCTCAGCATTTAGTCATGCCGGCCACATGACCACAGAGAAGTCTTTGGACAGTGCTGGCTCTTCGGCTTGGAAACAGAGATGAGCACCGCCCCCTAGAGTTGGATTCTACAAGTTTTGAACAAGGGAAACCTTTACCTTTACCTTAAATCAAACCCCCCCCCCCAGAATCAGGGGCATGTTTTCAGGAGGGCTGAACATAATTATTCTCTAGGAGCACTTATACTCCAGGGCAGCTTACGATTTTTATGCTCTGCCTATTGTAAAAGACAATTAAATAGACATATTATACTAAGTATTCTTGCCAAGGGCACAAATTTCTTCAACCAAAAGGAGTTCTTATGATTCCTTATGAACTTACAAAACATACAAATTAGAAGACAGGAGGACCCTGCCCCAAGCATAGGGTAGTAAGCCAGTGCCTGAAGTCTGATTGGAAGGGGACATAGGGGCATCGTCAGTGTGATGTCTCTTCCTGAGAAAACCAGAAGTGCCATGCCTCTCTTGGAATTACCGGAAACTCTATGGTAAGAGTTTCCTGGGATTCTTAGAGAGGCATGATACAACTTCCACATTTTCCTTGGAAGTGACATAATGCCATCAGGCTAATTACATTTTTTTTTAGTTTATTTCTCTTCCACCAGCCAACAGAACGGTGGCGGGCAATAGGGATTGCTGGTGGGAATCTACATGAGAATCATTATCTAAGTGGGAATCGTTATTGCCAGCACTGGATTTTTATCTGAGGATGCCAGTTTTGATTGACCAGTCCTGTCGCTTGGGCTCTTCTTGGCCAATGAAAGTGGCTTTATATGGCCTTGGCTTATCCCACCCAGCCTTTTACCATTCGCTCTGTCTAGTGGTGTCTTTCTATGGGCTTGAATAGAGCTCTTTCCCAGGCAAGCAGGGCTTGTAAACAACGGCTATTGTTATTTTAAAATATTTAAATACCCCAAAGCACCCTTAAAATACTTATGCTACAATTTAAACCTGGTCAGACTGAAGAGCAGGCTTTACTCTGGACCTTGCCCCAGGATTGGAATTTCTCGTAATCGTACCCAAATCTGAAATGGTCCCGTTCTTATGAACTTCGAATTTGCCCTTTATCTGGGGCTGCCAACTGGCCAGTCTTAAATATGCCTGCATTGAAAAAAAATATAGGTTATAAGCATTTCCTCATACTTTCTCTACCTCCAGTCTCTCGATGAGGTAACCACCATGTGTATATCTGAGGGGAAACTGGGCAGAACGCAGAAGGCAACCCTGAGGTTTTGGGAGTGTGCTAGAACACAGTATATTTTAAATTCAAACAGCACTGGCTGAGCTTCACATACACTATTTTTTGTTTAATCAAGGCCCTGTCTTACAATGAAATATGAGCTGCTCTTGCCTGATAAGCTAACAGGAAGGAGGCATGAGGCCACACTCCTGCAAAGAGCTCAGAGCTCCAGTGCAAAGATTCAAAGCTCACCCACATTAACAACTTTCCTTTTTCTGGGAACTGAAAATCAGATCTTTAACATAGCAGGGAACTGGTGAACTTGTCCTTAGTGTCAGAAAGCAAACAATTACTATGTCAGCTCAAACAACAGCACAGAACAATCTCTGCACCAGGCAACAGAGAGTGTTATATTGCAAAATGATAGGCAGCAGCCACTGTCGGTTGCATAAATGCGTAGGAAATGGCACTTTGGCATGGTTGCACTTTCCGTTGAATTTCAAAGACACCGGCTCCTGAAAGTGTGCTTCTTATTAACAGTAAAATCCCTCCGTCTGTCTGTCTGCCTTAAAGAAATCTAAGTGCAGATAACAGAGACGTTTTAAAACGAGTAGCTGACAACACAAAGTAAAATATTTAAAACCAATTAATAACAATAATCAGTCAATCCTAAAAGAAATCAACCCTGACTGTTCCCTGGAAGGCCAGATAATGAAACTGAAGCTCAAATACTTTGGCCACCAAATGAGAAGGGAGCACTCACTGGAGAAGACCCTGATGCTGGGAAAGATTGAAGGTCAAAGAAGACGGGGACGGCAAAGGATGAGATGGTTAGACAGTGTCATAGATGCAACGAACATGAAATTGAGCCAACTTCAGAGGACGGCGGAAGACAGGAAGGCCTGGCGTGACTTGGTCCATGGGGTCGTGAAGAGTCGGACTCGACTGTGCGACTGAACAACAACAGCAATAACAATAATAAAATATTAAAACATATCAAATAGTAATAGATTAAAAACATCAAATAGTAATAGATTAAAAACATAACAAATAGTAATAGATTAAAAACATCAAACTAGGCTTGCTGGATCCAACACATTAACTGCTAAGGATAGGGTACAAGCCCAGGCTGTTACACTGCATTTGTTTGCAACAAGGGGTTTTCAAGAGGCCCAGCTTGAATGAACAGATCTGGCACAGCAAAGTGACAGGAGGGGGGATCCTAGGCCGTGAAGGGCTTGGACTCCACCTGGCACTTTGAACTGAACCCAGAAACCAATATGCAGCTAATGAACTAATTGCAACATCACGATGGCTGGTTCCACACTAGACCTTAAATCCTTGTTCAACCCTGTCCCCAAACTTGCATTCTACGCTACACTCGCGTTCACCCCTATAATTAACTTGGAGTATTTTTTGTTTCCATATATTACATTGAAGTCACCCCAGGTTTGTCCCACACTTGTCCTGGGATAAACGGATGCTGTTACAACCAGGGATAAATGCAAGGTCTTGTGTTGCGAGTTGAACCCTGATAAAACAAAGGATGAGATCCAAGTGCGGAAAGGACCCATGTCTTGCTCTCCGGTCCCAAACTCTTTCAGGGTTTAAAGACCAGCAAAAGCACATGAAAGCCTCCCCGCATAAGGATGACGCATAAAGATGATATAAACCTGCCTAAGGAGGATATAACTCGGATCCATCTGTATAATGCATTCAGATGATCACTTCTTACCACTGGACTCATTTTTTTAGGGTTTCACATGTAGGAGATCCTCTCTACATGACAAGCCTGATCTCTCTCTCTCTCTCTCTCTCTCTCTCTCTCTCTCTCTCTTTTAATATATAGAACTTTGAACTGTTCCTGGCAAAATGATGCCTTATCCTCAAAGGAATAATTAGTATTAAAGCAAGGTATCTTCCAGGATAAAACTTGCTTTTCAGCTAGGAGGGTGTGATGGTAATTATCCATCCACATGGGCATATTAGAAAAACTGGCAAATGGCTCATGGGAGGATAGCTGATCCATTTCAGTTGCTGAAAACTGGGAATTAGCTCACAATGAGAATTAACACACTTCTAGGGAAAATACAAAAGTGACGTCAGTTTTGTGGAGTCAGTTCCAGCTTTTTCCCAGAATTGATGTTACACTGCTGCCGATGGGCATCCCCCCCATACCCCTCTCCCAATCTCACACTGGTTGCCAGGCACAACCCTAGTTGAAACACAGTTATTTTGTAAGTCTTTCAGTCAAGGTTCTTTGTTTTGTTGTTGTTTCTTTGCTCTGAGACTGTTAAGCATGTTGATAATATGTAGTATTAGTACCAGTAGTAAGATATTACACAACTGTACTGTTTCTCTAGTTATAGTGTGTGATAACTACCCTATGGAACAAGAGTTTCTTCTAAATGGGGTTGGCCAATCTGAGGTTTCATTTGCATGCCCCAAACAAGGGAGGGAATTCTATGTGGCACAACAATCTTCCCATTCTGGATGAGGAACCGCGGAGTGCCCAGCCAAATGTGGATGTCATCTGTCAGAAAGGTATTACTTTTAATGGGGTGTGTATCTGGATGCATATCTCCATCCTCATTCTGGTTCAGCTAGTCCTTTACAAGTGCCATTTGCATGCATGGCTAGAATTGGATCTGGGCAGTTAATTCTACATGGCAAAAATATCTTAGAATGTAGACGCTTTGCCCTATAAGAAGCTTTTATATATGCCCCTTTCTGATTTCAAGTTGCTAGCTCATGATTAGAAACATCTTTTTCCCCCACCTTATTTTCTACACTTGCATTTCAGCACAGTGATTTTCTCTGATAATGTTTCCTTTACCCCATCAAGAAAGAAACGTATGTTCTCTTTCCATTAGTATAATCAGCTAACTTGAGCACGTATTTCTTACAGCAAGCTAAAGAGCTTATTAAATAACTAACAGTGAGATCCTACACAGAGCTGAAATCAGTGAGTTTAGACTGGAGTACATCTATGTAGGATTGTCCTAGGAATGTGGTTTGTGCATCCAGTATGATATGTACATTCAGTGAGGGCATGGAAGGTAATGTTCTTGTTATCCTGTCAAGAACATGAAGAGTAACAAGTAAGCCCAAGGTTGCTCTTCTTATCTCTATCTAAAAGCTATAAAAAGTAAGTAGAGCTGTACATTTATATGGCTGATTCTAATAGATTCAATTGGCCTTTACATTCTCATAGAACCACCAGTTTCAACTATATAATATTGATCTTGCATATAAAGAGTAACGTTTGAATACAGATGTAGAAACAGTGCCAACTGATTTTAGTTTGAGGATCTAAAAAAAGAGGCTGAGTCCCTACAAGCAGCTGTGCCGCCCTCGCTTTTCCATTTGCCCTGGTGGCATCGGTCAGTTTCACACTATTCGCTGTGCAGCTGCATTTTGACCCGCATCCCCCCCCCCAATTTCCCCTGCGTCTTCTCAATCTCAAAAAAAAAGAACCGAGAAGAGATGGGGGGAAATCCCGGGGGGGGGGGGGGA
>NW_015160863.1:693674-696221 GCF_001447785.1 Gekko japonicus | reverse complement strand
CCCCCCCCCCCCAGGACATTAGAATTTGACCTGTACAAGTAGTAAGCATAGCACCCTTAATTACTTTTCATTTCTTAACAGTGGCATCCTAAGTAGAGTTAAATCTTTCTAAATCAGTTGGGCTTAGAAGGGCATAATTGTGTTTTAGGAGGGCAGTTACTGGGATAGATCCATCTTACACTCCAATAAGCAAAACTTGTTTATTTATTTACTAATTCATTAAAATATTTATACCACACATTTTGTTTCAATTCAGATTTGAAGCATTCTTCCAATCCAAGGAGACTTCCTCCAAATTAAGTGTTCTTGCACTGGAGGAAAAGCCATTTAAATTGGAGGAAGACTTAGGCTGGAGAAAGGCTGCTTGGAGAATGGTTGGATCCACATCATTGCCTTGAGGAATTCTCTTCAAGGTTAGTGTGATCTTGGACTGTATTGATTGTTCTTTCAGACCGCATTGAGCATATATGATCCTGTTAAAAATTATGGTGGCGTTACTGAATGAAGATATTACCATCTTGAAAAGCTTGCCTATGTTTGTATGGTCAACATCCATGGTGGATGTTGCCCAGATATTCCCCATCCTGATAGTTATTGGATCTTTGCTGAGAATGGACAAATGAAGTATGGGCATCAAAGGAACTGCAGTGTCCTGAGTTCATATATATGCAGAATGCCAAAAATCACTTTTTTAGATTATCTTTGCTGCTCAATGAGACGGTGATTACTGTCCAAAAAAGATCCCTGTAAATATTTTACCCACTACCATTGTAGTTTGTGTTTCCTTTTCTGTGAGTTATATTGAGCAATGATGAATACAATTCATTTTTTTTTCCCTTTGACATTGCCCTATTTCAGAAATAATGTACTGTGCATTCTGACCTATTTCAGATGCTGGTTTATGAGCAGAGAAAAGAAGCAAAAGAATGATTGTTTTTGATCATATAAGGTCATGAACAACTTTTGTTAACTCATTTGGCGCTTGGCCTTCCTTATGGTCCAACTCTCGCAGCCATACATGACTACTGGGAATACCATTGCTATGACCATGTGGACTTTTGTTGGCAGGGTGATGTCTCTACCTTTTATCATGCTGTCTAGGTTTGCCATAGCTTTCCTCCCAAGGAGCAGGCACCTTTTCATTTCATGTCTGGAGTCACCATCTGCAGTGATCTTGCTTCCATGACTTCCCCTTCTATTTGCCAAGGAGTGATGGGGCCAGATGCCATGATCTTAGTTTTTTTGATGTTGAGTTTCAAGCCAACTTTTATGCTCACCTCTTTGAACCTTAGCAAGAGGCTCTTTAGGTCCTCTTCTCTTTCTGCCATTAGAGTAATGGCATCTGCATATCTGAGGTTGTTGATGTTTTTCCCAGCAATCTTAGCTTCAGCTTGTGATTCATCCAGGCTGGCGTTTCGCATGATGTACTCTGCATATCTCTTCTTTTGTATAATTGTGTAGTGGAGTGGCTCTCCCATTGGCTGTGAAAATGCACTCCGTCAGCCTTAGGCCCATCAGCTGCCACTCAAGAGTACTTGAGTGCTGGGTTTGCTCCTTTCCCCCGCCCACTCCTCCTTCAGCCACTGTGCCCTGTCAGAATTACTGGCAAACAGCTGTCTCTTTTGATGAAGACACTTCTCCTGCTTGCTTCCTGTGTGAGACTAATTTTCCCCTCAGTGGCTGTTGGTAGGTGTAACGAGATGGCAGTCACCTGTGTTTGATGAAAGATGGCCGCCATCTGTGGTTGTTTGTTTAAAATGTTTCCCCATGAGGTTTGATTGAGCTGTAGCTCCAGAGAGGGGGCTCCAGGGTTATCACTCACTGGGTGGAATGGAATGGGGCTTCCTCATCTGCTGGCCTACAGTTCCCAGGTGCCAAGGGGTGGGGCAGCATCAATATAGACTGCAGCCCATTCAGGAAGGAGGCAGTCTTTGTCCTACAGGAGGTTAGGAAAGGCTCCTGCTGCCTGTGCTGACCAGGCCACAAGCCAGAGACATGGGGGAATCCTGGGAGGTGGAAGAAGTCCAGCCACTCCACAGTCGGATGGACTGGGGAATGAATGGAAGTTTCCCTGCTCTCTTGGGCAGGAGAGAGAGTCTGAAGCAGAGCCGGAGGCCGGTCCATAGAGAGATCCTATCCTGAGCCCACAACCTCCACAGGTTGTGTGTGGGGAAAGAGGATTACGTTTAACCCCTGTTGATGATTTATAGACTGTTGGTTCATAGTGTGTGCTTACTCATATGGTTCTGCCTGATTCATTTCGTGTGTGTGTGCTCCATAATTGTGTAAATAGTTAAATGAGTTCTTTTATTTGGGCTAATAATCTGTGTTGTGCTCTGATCACATAGTCTCCCTCGGTCTGCACAATTCCAAAGGGGGGGGTAGCCCAGGGAAGCAAGGAAAAGCCAGACCCTTGAGTTGCCAACTTTCCAGGGACCCCCAAAGACTGGGGATTCCATCTCCAAGTAGGGAGATTTGGACAGAGGGGTCTCACTGCCCCTCTAAAAAGGCAGTGACAATTCAGTGAGTAGTGGCAGCAAAATTAAG
>NW_015160863.1:686452-689878 GCF_001447785.1 Gekko japonicus | reverse complement strand
ACCGCAACCCCACCCCCCGGATGTCCAGATGACTCACTGCCTTCCCTTCCCTTTCCCCACCTGCTAGCAGCCCCACTTGTATGGATACATACAGACTGATTTCCCACAAGCGCTGCTCCATGCTCGTTCTTCCTTTTTGCCCCAATGGTACGTGTCAATTTCACACAAGCTGCTGTGTGGCCACATTTTGCCCCGCAGCTTTGCGTGATTTTCCCCGCGTCTACTCAATCCTGATATTTTTTTTTGAGGATTGAGTAGACACAGGGGAAATCGCACAAAGCTCTGGGACAAAATGTGGCCGTGCAGCAGTTTGTGTGAAATTGACATGTACCATAGGGGCAAAAGGAAAGTGAAAGAGTGAGTGTGGAGCAGTGCTTGTGGGAATCGGCCACAGTGAAAAACCAGCAGCCCCACACAGGCCATGGTGGGCACATGGCTGGCTGGAGGAGAATTAGGCACACACAGAAGCAACAGCAGCTACCCTGGCTAGCTGCTGCTGCTACTGGGGGAGGGGAGATAGTAGCGATGCTGCCACTGAGCAGAGAGTGGAGCATGTGGAGGAGCTCCATCCCAGGGCTGGCCACTTGTATAAATATATACAATGAAAACAAGCAGCTGTGCCCCATGCAGGCCATGGCGGGCAGCTGGCTGGCCAGAGGAGGACGAGGTGCAAACAGCAGTGGCAGCAGCTACCCGGGCCTGGCTTGCTGCTGCTGTTACTGGGGGAAGGGGTGCAGAGATGGCAGTGATACTGACACTAGGCAGAGGGTGGAGGAAAGCGGAGACGAGGTGGCCGCAGCAGCGCTCCTTTCCAAACCGGCCACTTGTCTAAATATATATAATGAAAATGAGCAGCCGTGCCCCATGCAGGCCATGGTGGGCAGGCAGCTGACTGGTGGAGGACGAGGCTCACACAGTAGCGGCAGTGGCGGCAGCAGCAACTGCTACCCGAGCCTGACCTGCTGCTCCTTGGGGAGGGAGTGGGGAGATGGCAGCGCTGCCATCATGGAGCAGAGGGTGGAGCACGTGGAGGAGAGTGGAGACAAGATGAGGTGGCAGGTGCACCCTGCAGCAGCACTCCATCCCGGGCTGGCCGGGCTTGGCCTTCACTGGCTAAAAGGTCTTCTAGCAGGCAAGTGCACTGGCACACTCCTCCACCGCGTCATCTTCCCATCTGCCTTCCCCACCTGGCCCCTGTAAAAGGGAGAGTGGCCAGTGGCTGGATGGGCTTTCCAAGTGGGCGAGTGTACCGGTGCACTCCTCCACCGCTTTCCTGCCTGTCTGCCTTGCCTACAGGGTGAGTGAGTTGGTAGGGGGGTAGGGGTCCATGCTCGGGAATTCCTTTTTGTGGGGGAAGGAGAGGAGGAGGCCATCAGATGCAGCTGGGTGAAAGGGGCACTTAATTTAACTCACTTTAACCAAATCAATTAGGTGCCCCCCGAGAAATTTATAGCCCCCCAAAAAAGAAATCCTGGATATGGGCCTGATTTACTGACTCTTTTGTGAGCTAAGTGGTGGTCCCTCACATAAAACTCACATAAAAACCCATCCAAGTTGTTATAGTCATTCCCTAGGAAGAAAAAAAACAACCAAGTAAATCAAGTAATTAAGGAGTACATCTATCATTAGAAATCATGGATAACTTCCTAGATTTTTTATTTCTAATTAAACAAATGATTTTTGAAGTACTTTTTTACAGTGTTTAGACTTAGGGGGGAAATTGCCTGTGATCATCTGCATTCTAAATATTAGGCTGATATTTGCATTGATTCTTGGAAGAAAAGGGATGCGTAAGTGTTGAGGTTAGTCCAACATTTCTTAATATATGCATTTGCAAAACCACAATAAAAGTGTCAGTGTGCAAGGGCTTGAATTTATCTTCCAAAATTTCCTAGCATTTTGGGATAACTGGCTATTTTCTTAAATCAAGATAAGCATGGATGAAGCAGAGTCATACCCAGCTAAACAAATACTTAATTTAACTTACATTTATGTTGTGCCTTGTCATCCACTGAGCTATTGCATTAGGTTTTGACAGTATTGATTTTTTTCTCCCTGCTGTATGCAGACTGCAGCTACTCTTTTGGGGGCTTCGGAAATATTTCTAAGTAGATCAAATCTGATGAGCTAGTCTCGAGAATATAAAGGGGAGTCCCAATTCTGTCATTCACATGCTTTTCTCAAGTTGATGGTCCTTTGCTCATGCACTTAAGAGAAATGGTTAGCATTGTCTATCACTTTTTTTTAAAAAGGATACTTTCAGATTATCTTTAACAATACCTTATTAGAATTCATTGTCATCATTGTTCAGCAGCTACAGAATCTTTGGTTAAAGCCTTCATCGGAGCAGCTATTTACTATTGTAATGTGCGGTTGATGATCCCCTTTTTATCAGCCTTCCCGAGACTTCAGGCTATAGAGGAACACTGCTGCTTGAAATTAGACTAGCACACGATTAAATCAGAGCAAGATTAAATCTCAGTGGTGCGGCTTTGTCAGATCTCCATGACTACCTATCCAATGTTGTACTGACATTAAACTTTTCCTGAAAATCTGTGCAGCTCTCTTGAAATTCTGCTTCTAGCATGAAGGCAGACCAAAAAACAAGGTACCCACACATGCTCAGCAGTGGCCAGCACCTATGAGTTTATGCCAAGTGAACATGATTACAACCAAATAACGTATGTATTATCAAAAGAAGCCATTCATTATTCTACAGGGCTCTTGTTAATTGCCTCGAACATCAGTTTTTAAATGTGTCTCCCCCCACCCCCCCGTCTGCTTTATAAATGTGGTTAGTAGGTGATTTAACCTGGAAGCACAATGTAAATTGGTCTGCAGACCTTTGAAGAAATGGAGCCTCCTGCAAAGCCTACTGTGTGCTTGGAACCTTATGTTTAATATATTCATGAGGACATCTGTTGTGATGCTGAGGAGAGTGATGCTGAATTTTACCCACGTGATACCGGAATGTATTTCCCCCCAGAAATATGTGGTAGAGTTGACACTGATTTTCTCAGAAATGAAAATTCAACCCGAAGTTGGTGGTTTCTCTTCAGGTGATGCAACCAAAGAATTTTGAGAGAAGCAAAAAGGGGGAAAGGATTTGCATTCAAACTACTGAGGAAGGGTGTCTTCGCACCTCTAAGTCACCACCCAGATAAAGTAGAATATTAAAGTAAACATTGGGGCCCCTATTTGGGTATAGTTTCCCATTTGTGATGAATCTTACTAAATGAGCCATTTCAATTTCATCCTCATGGGTCTTTACACCATTTTTTCAGACTCACCTTTGGCAAGGATTGGACTGATGGAATTTAGGATTGTATTAGGGTTGCCAATTTGGGATTGGGAAATTCCTGGATAATTCAACGAGATCTGAACACACTGGAAAAGTGGGTGGATGTGAACAAGATGCAATTTAAC
>NW_015160863.1:648993-685002 GCF_001447785.1 Gekko japonicus | reverse complement strand
GGCACGCTGGGGGCGGGGCCATGGCCATACAAGGGAAAACTCTATGGTTTTCCCTTGTATGGTCGTGGCCCCGCCCCTAGCGTGCCCGGCGTCATGACGTCACTTCCCTGTGATGTGCATGAGGCGCGCGCGTGCTCTGCATGCGTTTGCATACTCCGGAAACCACCCCAGAGTCCCCCGCTGGTGAGATAAGTCCAATTTGGCAACCCTACTGTAATCTGGAGATTGGTTGTAATTCTGGGAGGTCTCCAGGTCCCACAGATCGAGTCACAGATCTGTGAATGGTAATGATCTACTTTGGCTGCAGTCACACGGAACATTAGCCACGCTAGAGAGACGGAAGATAGGCAGATTTTCTGGGCGCGATCTCACCGGCACATCTGGGAAGCATAGCGCTCCCGTGGCTCAACCGAGGCTTCCCGCCAAAGACGTGCGGCAAAAAACTAGTACCTCGGAGGGCGTGTGCGTGATTGCGTTCACGGTGGAATCCCGTGGCATCCGGCGCCCGCCCATGTCCTGTTGCAAGCAGGTTTTTTTCCCAAGTCCCCACAGGATGCGCACCAGCATGCAACCGTGCATGCTAGGTTTCGCTCATCTGATTCATGCGCATGCGCAAAGTTTGATGAAAAAAAACCCTGGTTTACCATGGAAGCGACGCCCAGCAATTGCTGGTGTGATTGTGCTGCACCGCTTCTTTGCCGTGCTGCAGGATGGTCGTGTGATTGGCACCTCCCCCATGACCACGGAACCTCGACGGGACCTCGAGGGGAGGTATGATCGCGCAACTGCACATTATTTTGCTCTGGGGCAAACCGTCACGCTTCCCCCCCGCATTTTCCTGTCCATGTGACCGGGACCTTTATAAACTTTACATGACTGGTGAACACTTGTTTCTGTATAGATACTGCAGATAGGGTTTGATGCTACCTGGGACACAGGAGATTGCAGAGGTAGATCTTCCCTATTTTTATTTCTCCTCCCTTCAGCCCCTTTCTGCACCTCTGCTGTTTGTGAAGCTCCTGGGGCCTCTGGAACAATTATGTAGCTACAGGGCTACATGGATTTCAATGTGCTTAGACTGGAGTGCTGCACTCAATTTGCAAATTTGGATAACGCAACAGTGGCCACAGGATTGGAAAAGGTCAGTATACATTCCAATCCCAAAGAAGGGCAATGCCAAGGAATGTTCAAACTATCGCACAATTGCACTCATATCACACGCTAGCAAGGTCATGCTCAAGATCCTACAAGCTAGGCTTCAACAGTACAAGAAGTACAAGCTGGGTTTCGAAGAGGTAGAGGAACTAGAGATCAAATTGCCAACATTCGCTGGATTATGGAGAAAGCAAGAGAGTACCAGAAAAACATCTACTTCTGCTTCATTGACTATGCTAAAGCTTTTGACTGTGTGGATCACAACAAACTATGGCAGGTCCTTAAAGAGATGGGAGTACCAGACCACCTCACATGTCTCTTGAGAAACCTGTATAAGGGCCAAGAAGCGACAGTTAGAACCGGATATGGAACAACTGATTGGTTCAGCATAGGAAAAGGAGTACGACAAGGATGTATATTGTCACCTTGCTTATTTAATATATATGCAGAGTACATCTTGCGAAATGCTAATATGCTACTGAGGAAGAGCAGAGGGCAAGTACAAGTAACCCCAGAAAGAGTGAAGCGGCTGGGCCAAAGCCGAAAGGACGCTCAGTTGTGGATGTGTCTGATGGTGAAAGGAAAGTCCGATGCTGCAAAGAACAATATTGCATAGGAACCTGGAATGTAAGATCTATGAATCAAGGTAAGCTTGACGTGGTCAAAAATGAGATGGCAAGACTGAACATCGATAGCCTAGGAATCAGTGAACTAAAGTGGACAGGAATGGGCGAATTTAACTCAGAAGACCATTATATCTACTACTGTGGCCAGGAATCTCGTAGAAAAAATGGTGTGGCCTTTATAGTCAACAAGAGAGTGCAAAAGGCAGTACTGGGATACAATCTCAAAAATGACAGAATGATTTCGGTCCGATTCCAAGGCAAACCATTCAACATCACAGTAATCCAAGTCTATGCCCCAACCACTGATGCAGAAGAGGCTGAAGTGGACCGGTTCTATGAAGACCTACAACACCTCATAGAACTAACACCAAAAAATGATGTCCTCATCATCATAGGGGACTGGAATGCTAAAGTAGGAAGTCAAAAGGTAACCGGAATAACAGACAAGTTTGGCCTTGGAAAGCAAAATGAAGCAGGGCAAAGGTTAACAGAGTTTTGTCAAGAGAACACACTGGTCATAGCGAACACCCTTTTCCAACAACCTAAGAGGCGACTCTACACATGGACATCACCAGATGGGCAACACCGAAATCAGATTGACTATATAATTTGCAGTCAAAGATGGAGAAGCTCTATCCAGTCAGTAAAAACAAGACCTGGAGCTGACTGTGGTTCAGATCATGAGCTACTCATTGCAAAATTCAGACTTAAACTGAAGAAAATCGGGAAAACCATGAGGCCATTCAGGTTTGACCTAGATCACATCCCTGATGAATATACAGTAGAGGTGAAGAATAGATTCAAGGGTCTGGATTTGATAGATAGAGTGCCTGAAGAACTATGGACAGAGGTTCGTGACATCGTACAGGAGGCAGCAATCACCACCATACCAAAGAAAAAGAAATGCAAGAAAGCAAAATGGCTTTCTGATGAGGCTTTACAAATAGCAGAGGAAAGAAGGAAAGCGAAAGGCAAAGGCGAAAAGGAAAGATTTACCCAACTGAACGCAGATTTCCAGAGAACAGCAAGGAGAGATAAGGAGGCCTTCCTGAATGAACAGTGCAAAGTAATAGAAGAAAACAATAGAATGGGAAGGACTAGAGATCTCTTCAAGAAAATTGGAGAAATCAAGGGAGCGTTCCATGCAAAGCTGGCCATGATAAAGGACAAAAACGGTAGGGACCTAACAGAAGCAGAAGAGATTAGGAAAAGATGGCAAGAATACACAGAAGAACTATACAAGAAAGACCTCAATGTCCTTGACAAACACGACGGTATAATCACTGACCTTGAGCCAGACATCCTGGAATGTGAAGTTAAATGGGCCTTAGAAAGCATTACTAACAACAAAGCTAGTGGAGGTGATGGTATTCCAGCTGAGCTATTCAAAGTCTTAGAAGATGATGCTGTTAAAGTTCTGCACTCCATTTGCCAGCAAATTTGGAAAACGCAACAGTGGCCACAGGATTGGAAAAGATCAGTATACATTCCAATCCCAAAGAAGGGCAATGCCAAGGAATGTTCAAACTATCGCACAATTGCACTCATATCACACGCTAGCAAGGTCATGCTCAAGATCCTACAAGCTAGGCTTCAACAGTACGTGGATAGAGAAAAGGGAGCACTCACTGGAGAAGACCCTGATGCTGGGAACGATTGAAGGTCAAAGAAGACAAGGACGGCAAAGGATGAGATGGTTAGACAGTGTCATAGATACAATGAACATGAAATTGAGCAAACTTCAGAGGACGGCGGAAGACCGGAAGGCCTGGTGTGATCTGTGCCATAGGGTCACGAAGAGTCGGACTCGACTGTGCGACTGAACAACAAAAGACTGGAGTGACTCTGTTTAGGATTGCACTGAAAATCACCTTGTCCCCCCTTCTTCTGTGAGTGGAGCAAGCTTGGCTTTGAGATATTCTTTTTCACCCCCAAATGCATGGTTGAAGTATCAATATCACTGTGTAATTTTTTAAACTAAGTAATTTGCACAAACATCCAGCCATTGGGACTATTCTTTGAACAGGAAGCCTGGACCAAGGAAGGGGCAGGTGGTATTTAGCGTCTTCCTTTCATTCCATTATTCCAAGCTGCTTTGGGGGAAATTTACAAGCACCTGTAATTTTGTTCCCAAATGAGGGTAATTTTATTTTTTAAAACAAAGCTCGGAGATGGTAATTTTCAATGAGAAAAATGATCAAGGCAGACCACTTAAACATTCCTTTCCTCTTGTTGGCTGTCTCCTTTAAATAACAGTCCCAACAGCTGCACTGAGTTCAAAACGAGGTGGATCTATGGGTTAAAAGAACTACAGACTGTAATGCATATATTCCACCAAAAGCTGATGATGAAAACCATGTGCTCTCCAAATTTTATTAAGGAGCCATAAATCTGTACAGTGTAAATCCACTATAAGTGAGCAAACAGGAAATATATCCACTGTCTACAATATTAGAAAATATTAGAAGTCACCATGTGAAAATGGTAGTGAATAGATCTCAATAAAAATCTAATGCAAAAAATCAATGCAAAACTATTACTTAATGATATCGCACCCCCCTGAGGATCAAAACAGGTGTTTAATTTACCTTAAAATAAGCATTAGAGGTGCAATTTTCAAAGAGCAGATTTTAAGCATCTTGGGTGGATATTTCTGATAATAACACATTTTGGCAGGCAACAGATGAATAGACTGTTAAACGTGTTGTTTTCATTAGAACTGGAAATGATCCTTTTTGGTATGCCAGATTTAGGAATTTATTTATTCATCAGAAACAGGCAAAAATTACCATCCAAACACTGGAAAGACATTTAGTTGCCCTCCATATATTTGTGGGTTAGTTAAAAAAAGGAATTAGCCAGTTTGTGTAGTGGTTGGGAGCGTGGGCTCTAATATGGGAGAAACGGGTTTGATTCCCCCTTCCTCCACATGGGGCTTCTGAGTGACCTTGGGCAAGCTACAGGTCTCTCAGAGCTATTCTCTCAAGAGCAGTTCTCAGACAGAGCTCTCTCAGCCCCACCTACCTTGTGGGGAGAGGAAGGGAAGGAGATTGCATGCCACTCTGAGTGAAGGGTGGGGTATAACTCCAATCTCCTCCTCCTCCTCCTCCTATAATAAAGTTGAGATAGATCCCTAGATGTGGGGAGTGTGTTTTAATAGACATAATGATAAAATGGGACAGTATCTTTAGTTGCTGTAGAGTTTTCGGGATGTGTGGCCGTGGTCCTGGCACTGTAGAACCTGACGCTTCGCCAGTAACTGTGACTGGCATCCTCAGAGGTATAAACACAGAAAGATGGAATACTCTCTGTGTCAAGGTGAGAAGAAAATGGTAGGCAGTCAATTTATATCTACTCCAGAAGGTGGGTAGGGCTGAGTAGGAGTGGGTAGGTCTTGTAGGAGTTCCCCAGGCTATGGACATGCTAATGGAGGAGCTTTCCTGACAAGGTTCTTTTGTTTCCTGAGGAGGTTTCCTGCTTCCTGAGGAAGTTGTTGGGATTCTAATCTTATCTGTAGTGCTATTGTCTGATGTAAAGCCTTTTGTGTTTTTTTTAGGATAGGAAGCCATGTCCTATTTATTTTTAACTGCTCTTCTTTCCTGTTGAAATTATGTTTATGTTTGTGATCTTATTGAATCCTACCTAATTATGGAATGCATGGTTATTTTGTTCAACCTGTTAAACTTCTTACTTATATGAATGTGCCTATAACAGAAATGCATGAGATTCTACTCTAAATCAAATGGATGTGACTTAAAAATATCAAGCATGCAAGGAGTTAATCATTAGATAGGGGGAAATCACGTAAGTCTGAAATCTACTAGAAACAGTTTACAAACGTTAAGGCTTGGATCCTATGACACCACCTCCCTCTCTCTTTCACGGCCAGTGCAGAGATGTCCCTCTTCTGCAGTGCTCTCTTCCTGTGTTGCTTGCACTTCTGTGTGCATAATGGTTCTTTGAAAAATGCTGCTCTTGCTCAAGCAGTGTGCTAGCAGCAGAGGACGCAAGGGCCGCTGAGCAAGAAAGCCTCCGCAGCGGCTGGAAATATGAGGGGAAAGATGTTATATGATCCAAGCCTACGCAATTACACATAAAAATTCAAAGCAGCAAGATAACATGAATTCATAATGGAATAATGTGCATCTCAAAGACTTTCCTGACCAAAAAAAGAGAGATTTATTTTAGTGCAATTGTAAAAGGCCAAAGGCACAGATGTGGGAGATCTTTCCTAGCAGGGAACTTCACAAAACTGTTTCTGTTACTGAAGAAAAAGGGCGGGGGGAAGCCTTAGTTATAGTAAATAGAAACAAGCTGCAAAATTACTCTGGAGTAGTTCTGTTGAAATATATGGAATTCCCTCTGGTAACAGGATTTCTCACTTCCCTTTGCTCTCCTCAGTATTGTCAGATAACGCTTAATTTGTTTTCTGAGGAAGCAGCTGGATGAAGCCAGAAGACATGGGCAACTGGGTTGTGGTGGATTTTGTTTAAATGGATGACCTACATCAGTCAGGTTCCTTGACCTAACCTTCGGGGTGGGTTGCTGGCTAACAAGCTGTCTACCAGGGCTACCAACATTTTGGGCAGACCCACCCTGGCTCCAAACCTGGCCAGCATTTCCACTGACTTCATGTCCCCGGGTGGTGGTGGAAAGTGCCATCAAGTCTCAGTCAACTTATGGCAGCCCCATAGGGTTTTCTAGGCAACAGACATTGGGACGTGGTTTGCCATAGCCTGCTTCTGCTTAGCAACCCTGGACTTCCTTGGTAGTGTCCCACCCAAGCATCCCACCCAAGGCTGACCCTGCTTAGTTTCTGTGGTGAGATTGGGCTAGTCTGGGCCATCCAGGTCATGTGTCCTAGCCTGCACATATAACAGTGCTGAGAAGTGTTACGTCTCATCTCTGTCCCAACATGTGCTGCTAAAGCAACTAAGGGCTTCGTTGATGCTCCTTGGTATCAAGGACATTCCCTCCCTCCTGAGTTAATTTTTAGGCTGGCATGTGAGCAGACCTTCATCCTGAGATGATTCGGAGTCTTTGCCAAGTCTCCTACCTAACACTGTAGTAGCTGGCACTGTTCCTGTCACCTAGTCCTAGCCTGACCATTTCCAAGAGCTGGATCAATTACATGTAATTGCCAACTCTGGAAGAATATGAAACAGGTGGGGAGAGAAGGCCCCTTTCATCACCAATATGATGGAAACTGGGGAAGAAAAATACTGCTCAGCCCCTTAACAGCGATTCCCATGCTATTCCAAATGGATTGGGGGGGGGAGTCTTCTGAATGACACCAAAGTCACTTAAATAGCTGCTCAAACCCCATTGCCTCACAAAAGGTAGCAAAGGACACACTGTTTTCCCAATAGAAGTCTCATGCCCCATTCAAAAACTGGGCTGCTACAAAACTACCATGGGCCTATGGGCTGTGAACTGACTCACAGGCCCATGTGTGATGGATTATGTGATACCAAACTCACCCCCCACACACACACAAGTGGCCATCTATTGGCATTAAATATAAAAAATTCAAGTACCATAACCACTAACTGGTTTCTCTAGCCTTGCTTCACATTCCTTTATTTAATAAGTCTCTTCCAAAACCTGAGGTAAGTGAATCAACGTTCTGATGTGATTAATTATGAAGTCTCTTAAACCCACATCACTACAGCCTAGAATGTTTCTATTATATTTCTGTTCAATGATAACACTGTGAGAAATTCCAACTCTAAAAAATTAAGGACTGCTGCATTGTTCCAGGGAAATGCACCTTTTATCTGAAGTTGCAATTTCAAAGAGAGCGAAGTGATCACTCATACATTGAGTACTAATCCCAGGGAGATCTTTGAAATACAGGACAAAAGCAGGGCTCAGTATTCTGCAGGTTGTGGGGTGAGAATGAGGAAGAAAAGGTTTCTGGGGCCTTCTGAAACTTTTAACTTGTTAATACCCTTCTTTGTATTGCAGAAGAGTTGGAGACTCAAAGCAACCTTTTCTCCTTTATGAGTCTGTACTCTAAATGGCATGTGTCTGTGGGAATTTCCAGGGACTGAAGGTTCTCATTCATTATAGCTGTTCCGTGGCCTTCCTTACCCTCTCTACTGACCTGTACTGCTAATTAATGTGGATAGAAGGAGGGGACTGGGAAGTGAAAAGAAATCCAACCCAAGCATGAGTCTCTCTCTCTGTAAGTGTGGATATGTACATATCTATCTATCATCTATCATCTATCTATCATCTGTCTGTCTATCTGTCTGTCTGTCTGTCTGTCATGTGGTATTGCAGGGCTACAGAATGATGTAGGTGTGGGAAATCCTAGGCTTCAAATACTGCTTCCACTCCTCCTCTATAGAGATGTTCCATTTTGGCACCTTTCATACTAAACTACAGATGACAATAAGGTCTGGCCTACTTTACCCATATAGTTAATGTCATCCCCTTTATTATATCAGGATGACACCTAAGAGTGGGATACTAGATCATCCTTCTGTTCACAATTTGTTCACAAATTGCAAGCAAGACTCCTGGAGAAGATGTTCATTTCTCCCCCCCGCCCCATCTGAAATTAAATTGAAAATGTTCTGCATGGGCATATTCTCATAGTACTTTCCCCAATCTCTTTACTCATTCATCATCTTTGCAAGGTGTTAAAAATCCATTTTAAAAAGACAGTTTCACTGCTAATAATTTAATGTTGATCTGTTGGTTTCAAATTACTTTTGGTTCCAGCCAAGATTATGGCATACATACGGCATAGTCACATCTTACTGTTGTCAGGCCTACTGTGATGTCTGCCTCCATTTCTTTCTCTTTTCCTTTTATCTGTGCTCCATTCTCAGTTGCTTCCCATCTTTGTGGCACTCTTTGTTTTGTTTTTTATCCCTTCCCTTAGGAGTGCCAGCATCCAGGTGGTACCTGGTGTTCTTGTGGAATTACAACTGATTTTGAGACTACAGAGTTCAGTTCCCCTGGATAAAATGAAAGTTTTGGTGGACAGACTCCATGGTATACCATAACTTCCAGGTGGAATCCCTCCCCAAATTCTTCTCTTCACAGGCACTGCCTCTGAATCACCAGGGATTTGCCAGGCTGGAGATAGGAACCCAACCTGATAGACCAGGCCAACCTTTCTTTACTATTGGCCAAAGGAAGAGTAATTTTTTTAAAGATCTCTTGTAAGAAAGAAATCCCCACATCCTCATAACTTTTTAACAAAGCAAGATTATTTTCGTACTGGTGGAAAGTTTTCATCTTTAATAATAAATTAAACAAACTGCATCTTATTCTTTCTTTTTTCCTTATCATTGCTTTAAAACTGCAGTCTTTGTAATAGGTTTGAGGGTTAATCACTTATCTGTCACTATAACTCACTTATAAATCATGAGATTAAATTGGTCATATTTGGCCAGAGTTTTGTACAGTTTACCTGTCTCCTCACAACAACCATACATGGCAAAGAAGAAGAAGAGGTGGAGGAGGAGGGGGAGGAGGAGGAGGAAAGATTGGAGCAAACTAAGATAATAATGGAAAGAATTCAAATTCTGGAAGAACAGCATAAAAATCACTAAATAAAACAATTTAATTAAGAAATCAATTAGACATGCTTGAAACTGAAAAGATGCAGGAGAAATAAAGGTTTTTTAAAAAATAAATTGAAGCATTTTGAACATGCAAATAAACTTGGAAGGGACCTGCCACACTGTTTAAGGAAAAAAAGGGGGGGAATGATAACCACCCTGAGCCTGCTTTGGCGGAGAGGGAGGGGTATAAATCGAATAAATAAATAAAATGAATAAATAACAGAAGTGAAGAAAGAAGATGGAATTACTCATGTGGAAAAAAGAGATATAGGAATAGTTTACTATTTTCTTCTCAAAATTGTACAAGAATGATTTGGTAGTAGAAGAAGGAATAGTATATAAAAAGACACATATATTGAGAAATTTACATCTGAACAAAGGGACATTTTGAATCAAAATATTACAATCCAAGAAATCTCACAAACTATAAAGAAACTGAAAAAAGACAAAGTGCCAGGCCCAGATGGACTTACAGCAATGTGTTATAAATGCTTGGAAGAAAAAAAAAAATACCACTGCAGAAAGTTATGAATGAAAGAAGCAAAAAGAAAACACTACCTCCATCATGGCAAGAGGCTCATAAAACATTGATAATAAAAATGGCAATGATCCAACACTATCAGTCTTACAGACCTACTCAATGTGGGTTATAAGCTTTTTATTTCAATAATGTCAGAAAGATTAAATAAATGTATAATAAAATTAATTCATACAGACCAGACTGGTTTTGTACAAAGAGATTTATGAAAGACAACGTATGTTTGTGATTAATACAATAGAATTTGTGAAAAAGAAGGGGAAGATATCAGTCTTTATGTTTTTAGATGCTGAAAAAGCATTTGATAATTTCTCTTGGTCCTTTTTATTAAGAATGCTACAACATATGAGCTGTGGCTCAAGATTTATGAACTGGATACAGAGAATTTACATAAAGCAGCATGAAAAGATTTTAATAAATGGAGCATCAATGACTCTCAAGACTCAAAAAGGAAGTCTACATGAAAAGAAGTGCAATAAGGGAATTGACTAGATTTGAAAATATGATTACACAACAAAAATATTGTTTATTAGGACAAATTTACAAACTATTACTTCAATATAATATAGAGACAGAACAAGTAAAAACATGTATAATAAAATGGATGAAAATTTTTTGAGGAAGAGATATCTTTCCAACATGGGGAAACTTTGTGAACAAAAGTCATAAAACTCACAGCTGTTCAAGCATTATGAGAAAACTGGTACAAGATGTTTTATCAGAGGTACATCATCCCAAGATATCAAGAAGATGGATAAGATCTATAAAGAGATTAATTGGAAATGCAAAGAGGTAGATGGCACCTTTTCCCATATGTGGTGGACATATAAAAATACAAAGAAATACTGGAAAGAAATACACATAGAAATCCAGAAAATTTACTATGAAAGCAGAGAATATGTTATTGGGTATTTTACCTGAGAATATTGGAAAAATCTCAGAATTATTTAGATACATGATAACAGCAGCCAGAGTTACATTTGCAACAAAATGGAAAGTAGAAGAGTGCCCAAGCTGAGAGGACAGGAAAGACAAATTATCTGAATATGCAGTAATGGCAAAACTAATGATTTATGTAAATAAAAGGATAAATGGAAAGCTTATTATTCATATTTTATTTAATTACTGGGGAGAAAAGACAGAATTTACTGAAATTTTATACATGAATTACCTTAATGAAATGTTTGAAGTGTCTGAAAAGTGGGAAAAAGTGAGACTTGTGTAAATAAAAGGTTGATCAAAGAATTCCAGGATAAATGGAAAACTTATTATTCATATTTTATCTAATTACTGGGAAGAAAAGACAGAATTTACTGAAATTTTATACATGAATTACCGTATTGAAATATTTGAAGTGTTTGAAAAATTGAAAAAAAATGTGAAAAGAGGGGAGTTTACTTAATATTCATCACGTAATAATTATTGTATTACATCATATGTTGTATGCTTTTATTCTATTTTAATATTTTTTTAAAAAAAATAGTAATATTTCTTCAGAACATTATATATAGTAGTTTATGACTTTTGTTAATATTAAGTATTCAGTATTATGAAACCACCATTTAAGTAATATCATTTGAAGCTTGATTAAGAATCAATTTTAACTTATCACAATCATGTTTTTTTTCCTTCTATTTTTTACATATATATAGTTTATGGATAATTGGAATTTGTAATTTGAATTACAAAAATATGATATGGATTTTCTCTTTTTATTTATGATTTTCTTTCATATTTATAAAAATATTTTTAAAAGGACATATTATTTTGCACACTCCACGTGTACCTTTGTTTCTTGTGAACACACACTAACCAGATAGACTCTGCTGTGTTATGTTCCTTGAGCACTCTGCTAACCAAATAATACTTCAGTTCCACCTGCCGTGTTTAATTTTCCCTTCTCCATCCCACTCATTTTGGGCTGGCTCCGAACTTCTCTTTGAAATAATTCCTACTTTGAAGTTGATTCCAAGAAGACTGCATGAACCATAATCAATAATTTTGTAATAATAAACTTGTTCTTTGCCAGCCCTTTTCTTCAGTTCCTGTAAATGACATCTCATTTTCTAGTTCCGGGAGAGAAATGTTACACAGCTTAATCTACAGGACAGTTAATTTATTTTATTTATTTTTATCTATCAATTAGATTTCTAGGCCACCCTCCCCTGCAGTCAGGGCTCAGGGCAGCTTATGATTCAAAATAATACATCTTAAGCATATTGTAATCACCAACTGTATTGTTGGGATGAAAAGCACAGAAACGGGCAAATAAAATTATCAAAGGGACATCTTCCCAAACAGAGACACATCATGGCGTTTTACAGTCCAGTCCTAAGCAGAGTTATACCCTTCTGAGTCCACTGAGGACAATAAGCTTCAAAGGGTATACTAATGAGATATATACCCTAAGGACTGCGCTGTTTGTTCAGGGATGGGTGGTGGGTGGAGGGCAATGCTCCCTTTAAGCTATGGAGTCTTGTGAGCAAAAATTCTACTTTGTGAGCTACAGGAATTTAAGTTGTGAGCAAGCAGTTTGGCGACTGCATACATTAGTTTGCTCTGGAGCCATCCTTATTGAGCTATGACAAAAATGTGTGAGTCAGAGGCTAAAAAAACTGTGAGCTAGCTCATAGTAACTCAGCTTAGAGGGAACATTGGTGGAGGGAAAGATGACTTATCTGACAATACATGAGGGGGAAATCATTCATAAAACTGTGTGGAGTGTGAAGGGATTTTTATCCAACTTTCATAATATCACTGATCCAGTGAAATTCATTGGTGGTATGCTCAGAAAAGTCAAAAGTGAACAATGAACGTATTTTTAATCTTCGGTCCACGATGAATTTACAGAACTCAATGACACAAGATATAATGATGACCAATAACTCAGATGTTTAGGCAAGTTCATGGGAGCTGGTCTATCAATTATCCACGGGACAGATGAAGGGAACTGTCCAAGTTTAGACATGGTGTACGATTCTGCAATATTTGCTATACATCTCAGCAGTACTTGCCATTAATGAAAAGGATCATTGCAATATAAGCCTCCAGTTTAAGATTGACACTGACGGGCAGTTTTATCACTTTCATGTCCTACTTTTCCTCTAAGGAACAAACAGAATTCCATTTACCTTCTTGAAATCTATTTCACCGTCCCAACAAGCTTATGACGTAGGTTAGACTAGGGAGGGATGGAAGGCGACCTGGTATAGCCGGATCTTGTAGAATCTTGGAGACTAAGTAGGGCCAGTAGATGGAAGGGAGACCACCAAGGACGACTCTGCAGAGGGAGCCAATGACAAGCCTCCCACACTTTACACCTGTTGATTTCAAAGTGCGTAATGTGATCTAAGGTCATATCTGATTAGGTTTTCTGCTGTGTTCATTTAAAAGACTTTTGCAAATGCAGCTTCCAGGGATTTTTTTCTTTCTTTTTTCAATGAGCAGGAGAAGGAAGGAAGGTGGAGCAATTTAACCATTTCCTCTCCTGCTTCTTTGAACACCCCCCCACACACTGCTTGTACTCTTTCTGGAGCCAAATAGGGGGGATCTATAAGTGTTCCTCAGTGAGGCTTAATGATGACATTTTCCAGCAAGGAGCAGAGGATTAGAAAGTTGCCTTCTCTGCACACCTTTCTAGGTTTGCCAACTCCAGGTTGGGAAATTCCAGGAGACTTGGGGGGGGGGTGAGTGATGGGAAGAAGAGAGTCTGGGGAGGGAGCTCAGTGAGGAAATTATGTGATGCCATGGAATCCACCCTCTAAAGATAACATTTTCTCCAGGGAAACTGATCCCTCTAGCTGGGAGATTGTTTATAACTCTAACAGGAATCGAGGATGGTAACTTCACACTTTTATGTTCCTTGAAACAACAATAGCTATACTGGGATGAAGCCTTATTAAAATTAACACTAAATGAAGTGTAATGTGCAGTTTGACCCTTTGCAGTCCTAGACGGGCATAGTTCCATCTGCTCATCAGTGAGTACCTGGGAGCCCCTCACAGGCAGTTTTCTCGTTCACTACAGTTTAGAGTGCACCTACAAGCACAAATACATACTCAGAATCTTTCCCTTCAGTTATGTGAATGACAGACAGGAGTTCAGCTCAGTTTGCATCTTGAATTTCTTACACTTTCATGGATGACTGTGAGCAGAAAGTTGCTGTTTTACCTTAACCTGAGCAACTATCACAAATAGAGGCCACTGAATCCTCCTTGTGTGCCATCAGGGCAGTTTTTAGCCTGATTTTTGCCTCCACATCTTTCTCCAGCACTCTGCCTGCCTGCTTATCGCTTTCCTGCTGGAACTATTTGTCCTCCCTCAGGCCAATTTTATTTGAAGCATTGCGCATGTGTGTGTTTTTTTTAATGTAGTAATATTCTTGGACTGATTTATCCAGTAAAGCTTTTGTACGTAAATCCATTTTTAGAATCTGCCTGCTTTAAAAAAAAACAAAAAACCGTTTGATTTACATTAGACTCTATTTTCTATATCTCCTGGGCCTATGTAGGTGGTGTTCCCACAGGGGAAAAAGAAAGCAGTGAATTGCCTAACAGAGAATTCACCTGTACTATCAAACTTCCAGCAGGAGATTAAAAGAAAAAGAAAAAGGAATTACACGCTTTCAGTTTTTTATGCCCCTCATAACAATTGCCGACAGGTGACCTTGGGCAGCTGGCTCCAGGTCAGAACCCTTTTCTTATCAGATGACAGGAAGGCGCTCACCAGCCCAGCCAAAGATTTCCAGTGAACCGTGAAACCTTGAGGTCACTCCATTTATGACTGTCTCAAAGAGATACGTACAAGATGTAAGGAGAAATGGCTTTGAATTGTGTGTGCAGGGTTGAGAGAGTTTTAGGGAGGTAGCACAAACGGGAGGAGGGAACCGAGGGCAGATGTAAAAAAGAGAGAGAGAAGTTACCGGCAAATGATGTTCCGCAACATTAAGAAGCTCAGATCATAAAAAAAGGGGTCTGTCAACTGAGCTATAGAAAGTAGTGTGTGCCTTGAGTTTCTAACAGTCTTTCTGGAACACCTTGACTTGAGAAGAGAAAGCGTCGCTGCTATAAATGGGCACTTCAAAAGGCATCTTTCAGCCTATTAGTGCCAATGAGAACTCTTAGAAGACCAATTTCAGCACAATCCCTGCACATTAAATAGACCAGAGCTTTTAAACAAGGGTGATTTCCTTGTGGAATGGGATGTAATAAGCCATGCTCTGTTGTTCTCTGTGGTTCATTTGTCTAATGCATTTGTTTCTTGGTAATCATTTGCATCTGTTAATTTATGCACAAGGTGATCGACAGACTTCCTGTTGTCAGAGTTGATTGAGAAGGAAGCTGGTCTCATGGCAGAGCAGTCACATGACTCCTGCCCCCAACCTGGTGGAATGAGCTCCCCACTGAGATCAGGGCCCTGTGGGACTTGTTACAGTTCTGCAGAGCCTGCAGGATGGAGCTATTCCACCGAGCTTTCAGGTGAGGCAACGAACATCCAACAGAATCACCGCTCCTGCTCAAAATCTGCTTCAGTCTGCTCAAATTGCCTAAATTGTCTATCGGAGTTATTGGCTTAACCATCATCTAGCAGACTTATCTACTAAACATCTGCGCAGACCCACGGATTATTATTTCGCTATCTTGATGTTACCTATTAATTTTAAATTGGTGTAATTTTAGACATTTAGAGATAATATGTTATATGATGTATTTAATTGTATGGTTTTATGTTGTGAACTGCCCCAACCCCACTTCGGCAGGAAGGGTGGGATAGAAATCACATAAATAAAATAAAAATAATAATGAATCACATTATTACTGCTCCAGAAAGGTAGCCATGTTTGGGTGAAGTCCTGGGCACACTTACCTGGGAGCAAGAACCATTGAACTTAGTGGGTCTTACTTCTGGGTAACTTTGCACTGGATTGTGTTGCATGTCGGCTGCAACAAAAGTAATCATACGTGTAATTCATATATTTCCTGCAGGAAGAGCCCATGGTACAGCATCAGCATACACAGGGTCCAAGTTTCAATCCCCAGTATCTTCAGTTAAAATGAGCAGGTAATAGGTGATATGAAAAACCTCAGACTGAGACCCTAGAGAGCCATTGCCAGTCCAGAATAGATAATATTGGCCCTGATAGACCAATGGTCTGATTCAGTGTACGGCTGCTTTGTGTGTGTTCAATAAAGCATGACCTCAGACCAGGGTCCCTGGTTATTACTCACAGTGTGATCCTCCCAGACTCCTCCTTGGCCACTTATTTAATATTCACTGTCTTTGCATGATGCACAGTACAGAAAGCCTTTAGTGTACTGCCCCTTTAAACCACCATCCCTTCTGTCATGATCTGGGCTGTGCAAGCATGGCCTAGCAGGCCTAGGGAGCCTGGCTAGCAGTGGTAGGGTTGCCAAGTTGTTGCAGTCACCGCAGCGGGGGACTCCCAGGTGGCAACTGGAGCGCGCGCACCGCACGCACATCACCTGGAAGTGATGTTAGGACGCTGGGCACGCTGGGGGCGGGGCCACGACCCTCGGGGGGAAAACCATAGAGTTTTCCCTCCGACGGTCGTGGTCTCGCCTCCAGTGTGCTCAGCGTCCTAACGTCACTTCCTAGTGATGTGAATGTCGGGGCGGGGTTCCCCCTGGGGCCCGATCCGCCGGTGGTGGGGAACGGGCCTCTGGGGCGGGGGTTAGTTCCCCTGAAATTGCCAGGGCTTACCGGGGCGCAGTGGGGGGGGGGGTCCTTCTCTTCATTGGGGATCTCTTTGGCATGTGAGCCAAAGTGCTCAGTGCAATGATGTAACCTTGGAAGTGACATCATCACTCAGGTCACATTGTGGGGTGTGCTCAATCGTTCAAGGAAAAGGTCCATGGTAACCATAGAGTTTTTTTCTTGAATGATAGAGCACCCCCACCAATGGGCCCTGTGTGATGATATCACCTCCAGGTGACATCATTGCACTGAGCACTTTGGCTCACATGCCAAAGAGATCCCCGATGAAGAGAGGGACCCCCCCCCCACTGGCAGCCAGGTAAGACCTGGCAACCCTATTTCAGGGGAACTAAGCTGGTGCCTAGTCTTTCAGTTAATACAAGACTTGTGTGACTGATAAACCAGCCCCGCCAGCCCCAAGCAACAGCTGGGTTCCTCTCCTGGTCTAATTGGGGGAAAGGACAATCAGACCAGAAGTGATAAGCTACCAGCATTGGGAGGGCAAAAATCAGTCGATTTGGCGTCAAATCAGCACATTGGCGTGAACAGGGCACTTTGGGGATTGGGTTCCCCCACCAGCCAGATCAGGGCTGGCAGATTGGGGGCCTTGAAAATGGGCAAACCCCAGTCTCCGGGGACAGGCAACCCTACCCTGCAATCACATCACCACAATCCTGATTGTATATATTTCTGCTTTGGAGAGTGTGTCTAGAAGGCAAAGACAGGCCCAAACTTCACACCGTGGCTGAATACCATGTCAGCCTCCATGAGAGACTCAGAGTTCTTCCAGGATTGCAACAGTTCTCCAGACTACAGTGATTAGTTCCCCTAGAAATAATGGAAGCTTTGGAGGGTGGGCTCTGTGGCATCCCCGCTGAGCTCCCTCCCCTCCTCAGATTCTGCCTTTTGAAGATTCTACCTCCCCATCTCCTGAAATTTCTCAACCTTCAGTTGGCATCTCTAGCACTATGTCAAAGCAAACTGATGCGAGTTCCCTTTGTGAAGTTCGAATCTCTCTGTGCAAAGATAAATCTAAATGAAAGACGCAGACTATGAGAAACAGCGAAGGTGTTGAGAGACCATGAAATGTAGTATAGATGGCTTCCACTTGGCCATCTAGTGGTCAATCTAAATGGAAAAACTCTCACCGCTTACAATGAGACCACGGGCAGAAAACTTTAGGATGCAGTTACTAAGCAAACAGATGGAGGAGTTTGAAGGGGACAGTGGGTCTTGGGATTTGACAATGGCATATTAAGTTATGTGGAGAGCAATATTTAAAATAAATAAATATAAATTGGGAATATAGAATTAGATACAAGGGGTAACTATTAGAAAGGAGGAAATAATATAGGAGTTGAAGTATTATAACAAGGGCATAGCAAAGAGGTGAAGGGTGTGCTCCTCCCAAAGACCTCTGGTAAAAGGGTGGAGGCTACCCTCCTGCTGTAGGGATTTCCCCTAAAGCACCCAGTATCAGAGGCAACCCCGTCCAGCTTTCTTTTTTAGGTACTGAAGAAGACATAAGAAGAATATAATAGAATATGATATAGAGGAAGTTGCATGGTGGTATTATAAGCGGGTAATATAAGGAAATAAGAAAAATAAGAGGTTATAAACAAGATTGGGATTAAGATATAAACGGACAATATGTCACCTCTATGTTTTTTGTTTTTTGTTTCGTTTCAAAAGGAGTATAATATATTAGGAAATAAATATCTGTATGAAATTGTAATATATACTCAATAAAATATGGGGGGGAGAAATGTTCACTGTGCAAAATTATCATACTGAATTTATGTCATCACATGCCATGGGCATAGTCCAAAAACACACAATGAACCCAGAAAGTTGCAGTTAAGCAAGTCTGAGGTTGCTCAGTGCCTTGGCGAGGGGCCTCTCGAGAACTATTTGTATGTCACTTTGACTTCCATAATGAAAGAAATATATCCTGCACAGGATATACATAGGATTGTTTAGATCCTTTCCAGTCTGGTTTCAGGTCTGGTTATGGGACTGAAACAGCTTTGGTCACCCTGGTGGATGACCTGAGCCAGGAGATGGACAGAGGCTGTGTGACACTGTTGATTCTCCTGGGCCTCTCAGCAGCTTTCAATACCATCAATCGTGATACCCTTTTGGACTGCCTTTGAAGGCTGGGACTTGTTTCACGGTGGTTCCAGTCCTAACTAGAGGATAGGTTTCAGAAGACAGTTCTGGGGGACTGCTGCTCATACCCTCTGGTCTGTAGGGTGCTGAAAAGACCCATCTTGTTCTCTGTGCTTTTCAGCATCTACATGAAACACTTTGGGTGAGGTCATTTGGAGATTTGGGTTGAGTTGTTACCAATGTGCAGATGACTCTCAGCCGGTTTTCCCTCTAAGCTGAGTTAGTGTGAGCTAGCTCACAGTTTTTTAGTCTCCAGTTCACAAATTTTTGTCTTAGCTCAGGAAGGATGGCTCCAGAGCAAACTAATTTATGCCGTAGCCAAATCACCTGCTCATGACTTTAATGCCAGTAGCTCACACAGTAGACTTTTTGCTCACAAGACTCCACAGCTTAAAGGGAGCACTGCTCAGCTCTATCACTTACTTCCATCTGATCCCAGGGAGACTGTAGAAACTTTGATCCCATTCCTGGAGGCACTTTTGGAGTGGATGCAGGCTAATAAGCAGAAGCTTAATCCCAATAAGTAGAAAATGCTACTAATGGGTGGAAAGTCTGACTCAGGACTTAAAGTGCCAGCTGGTCTGGATGGGGTTGCATTCCCCTTGAAGGAAAAGGCCCATAGTTTGGGAGTGCTCTTAGACCAGGTGCACTGCTGGACAAGCAGGTGGCAGCTGTGGCCAGGAGTGCCCTTTACCAGCTTTGACTAGTTAGCCAGCTGTTACCTTTCCTGGGGAGCTGCGGTGGCTCAAGTGGTTAAGACACTGAACTGCAGGCTGTGGAAGGTCAGAAGTTCAGCAGTTCGAGACCCGAGTGTGCCGCATGCCGGAGTGAGCTCCCGTCTCTAGTTCCAGCTCCTGTCAACCTAGCAGTTCAAAAGCAAGAAATTGCAAGTAGATAAATAGGTCCCACTTCGGTGGGAAGGTAACAGCATTCCGTGCGCCTTGGTGTTTAGTCATGCTGGCCACATGACCACAGAAACATCTTCGGACAGCGCTGGCTCTCCAGCTTTGAAACGGAGATGAGCACCACATCCCTAGAGTCGGATTTGACTGGCTTTCGAGCAAGGGAACCTTTACCTTTACCTTACCTTTCCTGGGCAGAAAAGATCTGGCCACTGTGGTGTATGCCCTGGTTACATCTAGATTAGAGTACTGCAATGCACTCTATATGAGGCTGCTTTTGAAAAGTTCAGAAACTTCAGCCCGGTGCAGAATGCTGCAGGCAGGATGTCAATTGGAATGGGTCATGGGGTCATATTTCTCCAGCCTTGGCTCATCTACACTGATTTCCAATCTGTTTCTGGGCACAAGTCAAGGTGCTGGTGTTGACATTTAAAGTCCTATATAGCTTGGGACCAGCATGCCCAAAGGACCACTTTCTCCCTTACAAACCTTATCTACTATAGTCATCTTCTGAATCCCTGCTTCAGGTGCCCCTAGGCAGTGACAACCCAGGAGAGGTCCTTCTTGGTCATGGTACTGAAACTCTGGAACTCTTCCCAGAGACACTCGCCTGTCTCCTTCTGTTGCCATCTTCCACCAGAAAGTGAACACATTTTTGTTTGTTTGTTTCATCTGGCATTCCTTCAGGGATCCATTCTCCCTGCCTGATTTTAATTGTTGCTTTTATGTATTGCATGTGTATTTTAGCTTGATCGTATTTAAATGAAGTGTTTTTGCTTGGTTTTTGTGGTTTTCAAGACGTGTTTCATTAAGTATGTTTGGTGTCGTGGTTGAGTGCGTGGACTCTAATCTGGGAGAGCCGGGTTTGATTCCCCACTCCTCCACTTGCACCTGGCTGGATGACCTTGGGCAAGCCATAGTTCTGATAAGAGCTGTTCTTGAAAAAGAGCAGTTTCTGTCAAGAGCTCTCTCAGCCCCACCCACCTCACAGGGTGTCTATTGTGGGGAGGGGAAGGGAAAGGAGTTTGTAAGCCGCTCTGAGACACCTTCGGGTAGCGAAGGGCGGGGTATAAATCCAATCTCTTCTTCTTCTTCTATGTTCTTAATCTGTTAGCTCTTCTGGTGGCCCCAATGAGGGCAGAAAAGCAGAATAGGAATATTGCAAATAAATAAATAAGAAAATTCATGTTGGCAATGGGACTGGGAAGTATGGGGATTCTATATATTTTCTCTTCCTTCCTATGGTATACTTCTCAATAGAACATCTTTTCAAGTGTTGGATGTTCTGTAGTATTTTTAAAAAATCCCTTTACATTTTAAAAATATTAAAACAAACATTGGAAGGAAATATAAAATATAAAGATCCATAAAATACATAACCATCCTTTCCTCCTTTACAACCTTTATGGATGTAGGGCAATTGTGACACTGATTCAGTCTATTCTATGGTTCGCTCCATTTCAACAACCAGACATAACTTAGGAGTATTTTTATTTCCTTCCTATGATACACCTCTCAATAGAATGCTTTTTCAACAGTAGGATCATCTTAGGGCTGCCAAATCGGGCCGGGAGGGTGGGGAAACCCCCGCTTTGGAGGCCCGATTTCCGCCGGCGTGCGCGTCACTAGGAAGTGACGTGGGCACACTGGGCACGCTGGGGGAGGGGCCATGGCCATACAAGGGAAAACTCTATGGTTTTCCCTTGTATGGCCGTGGCCCCGCCCCCAGCGTGCCCAGCGTGCCTACGTCATCTCCAGGTGACGTGCACATGGCGCGCGCGCGCGCTCACCTGACGCCGGCCGGGAGCCCTCCACTCCCAACGAAGACTGATTTGGCAACCCTAGATCATCCGTAGTATTAAAAAAACCCATTCCTTTTCAGAAATAAATTTAAAACAAAATAAGACATGCCTGTAGCCTGGTTCTTTTTATAGTTACTCAGAAATATGTCTTGTTAGCTTCACTGAGGCTCGCTTTACGCAGTATATACACATTTTGCAGTATTCTGCTTGCATGGCCTTATCCAGCAATCTGTCATTCCTTTTCTATTTGAACTTATGTGGGCAGGAATAGGGAGAGGGGAATTTTCAGTGGGCGGTATCTTAATTTTGGAATTCTTAGTAATTGAATTGAATAATTCCCTGGGGCAGTCTCTTTGCGGATGACACGTCTATTTTTTTTAAAAAAATTTTAAAAACCCTAATGTGACTCTTCTACACATTGCTTGGTTTCCTGCATGTTATAGCCACGTGAGTAATTATGATGTGGATTCTTAAAAGCCTCACATGCTGTATGGTTTCCCTACCCATAGAACTCCAAACAAACTTGCAGCAAGGTTCCCTGTTTCAGTTACTGGAGAAACAACTTGAGGTAATATTATCACCTACTTGGATGGTACTAATACCAGAGACATTCAGCTTGGCAAAGATTCGGCTTCATGAACTGGGAAAATAGCTGTGACGCAAATTAATGTACCGCCACATGTTTTATCTCTGTTTCAAATGCTTCTATTTCACTGGCTTTCTGTGTATCTTTTTCAGTGGCAAAAAATAAAATAAAATTAATTAGTGATTTTTATCTGGCAAGGCAGACAGAGGGTAAAATTTACTATACTCTGTAGATCAAAACACCAGGAAAGTCTAGGCACTCCTAATCCAAATGTTTGCTATTAAACCCCCCGTTAAAAGAGGTTTTGGATCAAGCTGATTACAAGCACCAGCTTTATGCTGAGAGGAAAACATTACAAACTCCCCATTTGCCAGTTTAATGGGGGAAACTGGGCACTTCAGGCACTAGCTACTTCATCACATCCACTTGAGCCTATTATCCAGGACAACCATGGTTAGGATCTCACACAGCTTACTTGGTTTTTAACACATGTATACATGTATGTATTTACAATGTACAGACAACAGCTTGTAGATGGCATAATGTGGAGCCAATTGAAACACCAAACTAGGTTTAACGGCTCCTGTCAAGGAGTCAGTGGGCTGACCCCGTCCCAGGGTAATTGCACACAGAGGAGCTGCAGTGCCTCAAGTGGTTAAGACGCTGAACTACAGGCTGTGGAAGGTCAGTAGTTCAGCAGTTCGAGACCTGAGTTGCCGCATGATGGAGTGAGCTCCCGTCTCTAGTTCCAGCTCCTGCCAACCTAGCAGTTTGAAAGCAAGAAATTGCAAGTAGATAAATAGGTACCACTTTGGTGGGAAGGTAACAGTGTTCCGTGCGCCTTGGTGTTTAGTCATGCCGGCCACATGACCACAGAAACGTCTTCGGACAGCGCTGGCTCTTCGGCTGTGAAACAGAGATGAGCACCGCAACCCTAGAGTCGGACTCGACTGGCTTTCGAGCAAGGGAACTTTTACCTTTACCTTTAACCAGAGGGATGTTATTTTAAATATATATTTATGCAATTTATTATAAAGATAGACAATTTACTGAAAGTACAGCCAACAGATTACCAAAGGTCAAACACCAAATAAAACAAAAAAGTTAGCTTTAACTACCTGACACTGTTTAAGAGCTCTGTTAAGTGGTTCAAACTTACATCCCGTCGAAGGCCCCTGTTAAACTTAGTCTATGATCTCAGCAATTGTGAAGCATAGAAATGGGCCTGCAATCCATGTAAACTCAGCTAGCCAGTTACTTCCCTGGAGTCATATTGCAGTTATAGTTTTTGACCACCACCACCCTGAGTCAGGAGCAGATGACAATAAATCATTTGATTTGATTTGATTTATTAAATTTCTATCCTGCCCTCCCAGCCAGGGCCGGCTCAGGGCGGCTTACAAAAGCAGCATAAAATTACAGTAAAATTACAATAAGATACATTAACAACAATATTAATAATAATTCTGATTATTCATATTAAAACATATTAACATGCTAGTATCAGTATCAATAATGCACAGTGGTTGTTATTACACAAGCTCTTTATTTGCAGTTGGCTCTTGCTCTTTTAGATCAACTTAGGGGGCTATTTCAGGCTATGAGTTGAATCCCAGGAGAACAGGGCTGTCCCACTTTAAGCCATCGGTTGTTAATAATTAGTGGTTAGTGGTGTCGGCGGCTCCAAAGGCCTGGTGGAAGAGCTCCATTTTACAGGCCCTGCGGAGCTGCAAAAGGTTCCTCAGGGCCCTGGTCTCTTCTGGGAGCTCATTCCACCAAAGTGGAGCCACCACCGAAAAAGGCCTGGCCCTGGTTATTGATAGTCTGGCCTCCTTGAGACTTGGGAGGGCCAACCTGTTCTGGGCCCCTGATCACAGTACTCTCTGGGGTATATGTGGGGAAAGGCAGTCCCTCAGGTACGTAGGACCCTGGCCATAAAGGGCCTGAAGCGAATCCAGTATGCTATAGGCAGCCAGTGCAATGTCTTTAGCATTGGCTGGATGTGCTCCTGGATAGGGAGCCCCATCAAAAGCTTAGCCACGGCATTTTGCACCAGCTGCAGCTTCTGGATTTGAGACAAGGGCAGCCCCATGTAGAGGGCATTACAGTAGTCCAGTCTCGAGGTGACCATTGCTTGGATCACTGTTGTCAAGTTGTTGCATTCGAGGAAGGGAACCAACTGCCTGATCAGCTGAAGGGGATAAAAGGCCAATTTGGCAGTGGCTGCTACCTGGGCCTCCATTGTTAAGGAGGCATCTAGGAGCACTCCTAAACTCCTAACCTCCGGTGCTGGCACCAGTGGGGCCCCATCGAAGGTCAGGAGCAGGATCCCTACCCTCGGACCACCCCAACTCAGGCACATCTCCATCAGATTCTATTTCAGCTGGCTCAACCTAAGCCAACCAGCCACAGCTTGTAACACCCAGTCTAAATCTTCTGGTTTGGAGTCGGCCTGACTGCCCAACAACAGATAGAGCTGGGCGTCATCCGCATACTGGTGACATCCCAGCCCGTGCCTCTGGGCAATCTGGGCAAGCCGGCACATATAAATGTTGAAAAGCATCAGGGACAACACCGCCCCTTGGGGCACTTCACATTCCAGTGTCTGCCTTTGGGACAGCTGATCCCCCAGCGCCACTCTTTTGTCCCTGACCTTGGAGGAAGGAAGCAAGCCACTGTAAGGCCAGTCCCTGGATTCCAGTATTGGCGAGGCGGTGGACCAGTAGCTGATGGTTGACCATGTCAAATGCAGCCAACAGATCTAACAACAACAGCACTGCCAGTCTGCCTCAATCTAGATGCCTCTGGAGGTCGTCCGTGAGGACAACCAGTACTGTCTCCATCCCATGACCCAGGCAAAAGCCAGACTTGAAGGGGTCTAGAATGGAAGTGTCATCCAAGAAGCCCTGTAACTGAGCTGCCACTGCCCTCTCTATTGTCTTACCCAAGTATAGCAAGTTGGAAACCGGCCAGTATGACAAAAAAATATTCAGGGAAAAATAACCAAAAAAAAAAAAAAGCAAATCACTAAACAATTATTTATGTCCGTGGTTATTGTATGGCCAAGGTGCCAAATGGGACAAATGAGAACAGTCTATAAATATAATCAGGGGTCTTGTTGTAGAAAAAGAGCTGCCGGAGCTCATTAGCATAACTCATTAGCATAACTTATTTGCATATGCCACGCCCCCTGACATCACCGGAAGTGACAGAAGGCCACACACCCTGACATCACCGGAAGTGTGTCAGAAGGCCCGGCTACTTACCCTCCTGCTTCATCCTCATTCCCAAACGGAATGAGGATCGAAGCAGAGGGTGGGGTAAAGAAGGGGGCGGGGCTTCACCACGTGACCGCCCCGCCCCCTAGAGGTTCTCTTCCGGAGCTCCGTACCTGAGAGCTCCCCCCCGACTAGAGCCCTGAATATAATTATTGTCATGGCTTCAAAATTTATTAGGGGAACTTACTGGAAATGGTTATAAAGCATACCAGGGAAAAGAGAAGCACAGTATAGTGTTGTCCCTGGTGCCAATGGAAATCAAATAGGAAGGGTTAGAAAACTCTCTTGGGAGGATCTAGAGCGATACTCTGTCATTTCAGTTTTTAGATTTTCAAGAATGTGAAGGCAATGTATGCAGTCCCAGGCCATGTGAGCAGACTCTACCATGCGGCTTCTTCTAGCATTGTGCTTCCCGGCGCAGGCTGAAGTCACATGGTGAATCCTTTCATATGACTGGGGGAAGGCAGAGCTACTGACATTATATCCCAGGGCAGTAGACCTCTGAAGACCTTTTTTGATGCTATCGTTGGTGTGTCGCCCCACGTCTATCTATCAGTCACATTTTATTCCCCACCCACAAGGAACTCATTCCCTTTTATCCACAAAAAATAACCCTGAGTGTGTGAGTGTGTGAGTGTGTGTGTGTGTGTGTGTCAGAGAGAGAGAGAGAGAGAGAGAGAATAACTGGTCCAAGATCACCTACAGAACTTCATGGCAGAATGGTGATTTGAACCAAGCCCTACCCATTCCAGTCCAGTGCTCTAACCACTACAACATGCTGACCTTTAAGTACATAGAAGTCCTCAGTCACATGGGAGCTCTCTAATAACTAATAATATTTGTCGTATGGCAGAGTGTGATGCATAGCCAGGAGATCCTAAGATTATCTGGCTCTTTTAGCATTATGCACCATTAGGTGACAAGCTAGACTAGTTTTTAGGGCAAGAGATGTTTCAGCTGTGGTTTGCCATTGCCTGCCTCTGTGTCATAAGAACATAAGAGACGCCAATGTTGGATCAGGCCAAAGGCCCATCCAGTCCAACACTCTGTCACACAGTGGCCAAAAATACCAGGTGCCATCAGGAGGTCCACCAGTGGGGTCAGTCATGCCCCTGATACTCCTTGGAGGTCGCCTATCCAAATACTAGCCAGGGCTGTCCCTGCTTAGCTTCTGAGATCTGATGAGATCAGCTAACCTGGGCTATCCAGGTCAGGGCTTGGAGATGTCTATTATGTGATAACTGCCTGCAGCATTTTTACCTTAGTTTCCAGGAAAACCAGGACACATAATCTTGGTCTTCTGACATATCTTCGTGATGAGGAATGAAGCCGGGCTGCATTGCGAAAGTAATGTCAAAAGGGGCAATGAATTAAATGAAGCAAGATAAACGCTGTGTTCCCATGCATACTTAGTGGGATAAGTCCTGTTAAATTCCGTGGGACTTACAACTGTAAGTGTAAATATGTTGATTTAGTGATTTGTGAATTACTGTTTTTTTAAGAACCCTCTAAATTCATATTTAAAAGGTCTTTTAATTATTTAAATGACTATATTTAATTATTAATGCACACTGAATATCCATTAACAATGTACAGTTTTCCTTTAAGAAAAATATCTGACGAATTTACAGTGACTTTCTCATATTCCTCCACCCACGTGGAGGAACCACAAGTCGGCTTCCGCAAAAGACCATGTTAGATAATGTCTGCTGAAAATTAAAACCAAGATTTAAGTTATCATTCACTAGCTGATGCATAACCCACCATTAAGCATGACAATGAATGGTTCTGAAGTTGTTGCCAGTATTGTAATTACATTTTTGACCTCCATCCAACACATAATACTCCAACAGCTGATTGTGGGCAGCCACAGAGTAAGACAAATCCTGCATATGTTATGAAGAAATGACCTCCATTGTTCTGATGACAGGTAATGAAGGACTGAAGTGCAACCAGGGAAGCACATAAGAAGTAAAGCTGAAAAGAACATGGGGCATGGTGGAAGTCTTTAATGAGAGTGTGCTTATGGACAACCACAGTCTTTCTGACATCTAAGGAAGATGCTTTGATATTAATTTGGCCGCCTTAAGAATGTTTTTCAGGGGTAGCATTATGGGGAAACTGTAGCAGGACTGTTCTTAACAGCGTTTGGGCAGAGTGAAATCTTCTTTTTCCCTGTGAATATAAATAATTATGAATGTATTTATGCTAACTTTGATTAAAGATCATTTTAATTGCATTGCTTGGAGGGGAAAAAGGGGTGAAGTCAAACATAATTTATTAGCCAGCAGTCTCCAGACAATTAATCCTGCAAGGTGTGGTAAGTTTTGAGAGAATTTAATAAGCATTGATATCTCAAATTAAATAATTTAGCACCTTTAATGACATGAAGTAAAATCTCTAGTAAAGTTACTGTTGAAAAAAGGCTATTTTTTCCCTCCCCAGCAGGCGCTCATGCTATAGGATCATGGGTTGAATTTAAAATATATAGTACAGTGCTGACCTTGATGGCACAGACTGGCCTGATCTCACCAGATTTTGGAAGCTAGGCAGGGCCAACCCTGGTTAGTACTTGGATGGGAGACTGCCACGGAAGTCCAGGGTTGTGACACAGAGGCAGGGGCTGGCAAACCATGTCTGAACATATCTTGCCTTGAAAACCCTACGGGGTTGCTATAAGTTGGCTGTGACTTGATGACATTTTCAGCTTCCATAATACTTCTGTCAGCCTAGAGACTGGTTTTAGCTCTGCAAGAGGGATAAGTATTCTTTTTTAATATTTTGTTTTTACCATTTAGAGGGATACAGAATAAAAAGGGACAAAAGGGAAAATGAGAAGCATAATACATAATTTGTTAAACACATTTTAAGGACATTGCACAATATGAGTACAAAACATGAAAAAATAGCATGACAAAGCAAAATATGGTAAAATAATCAAGACTTCGACATGATATATTTCCATTAGTTACTATCTATAGAGCTAGGTAAGAAAGTATATAAGCAAGGAGCATAAGAGAAAAAATGAGTTTTTAAAAACCATTTTTCTTATCTTTATGTATTGTATGTTGTTGTTCAGTCACACAGTCGAGTCCGACTCTTCGCGACCCCATGGACGAGATCCCGCCAGGCCCTCCTGTCTTCCGCTTTCCTCTGAAGTTTGCTCATATATATTGTATAATAACTAGTAAATATGTAACTATAGATTAATTAGAATAACTATGAGAATTTGGTTATATGATTTTGAGAATTAAAATATTATAATAACTAGTAAATATGTAACTATAGATTAATTAGAATAACTATGAGAATTTGGTTATACAATGTTGAGAATTAATTTAAATTTCTTTGTAACTCCTCTGACAGCTTTATCTACTCTGAAGTTTGTCCACAGTAATTATAAAAGGCTTCCACTTATTCTCGAATGGCTTTTTATTTATATAGTTTGTCATTTTTGCCATAACATAGCCTTCCATTTTGTCTCTCCAGTTCTCAAGATTTGGGCAGATTTGAATCTTCCATTTGGTTGCAAATAGTGGTCATGCCACAGTTAACATATATCTAAACAACTCATACTCTACTCTATTTATATTAGATGGTAAGATTCCTAAAAGCATAGTCTACGATTTCATGGGAAATTTTAAGATTTTCTGCATTTCAGTATGAATTTCTATCCAAAATCTATTGGGTTTTTTTTTTTGCAGGACCACCACATATGGTAAAAGGTACCATCCGTCTCTTTACATTTCCAGCATTTTCCTTTATAATTTTTATCCATCTTCTCAATATCTTTCGGAGTAATATACCAGTGGTAGAACATCTTGTACTGATTTTCTCTAAGTGCTTAACGCATTGTAAACTTTATATCTTTCATCCATAAGCTTTCTAAGAGGGACAAGTTTGTAGGTCTATGAACTTAGTGCCCTGAACTCCAAGTATACTGACTTCAAAGTATACATAGAAACAAGTCCCATTAAAATCCTAGGATTCCTTCCAAGGAAACATGGCTAGAATCAAAATGTTATTCATCAGCAGGTGCATGTTTGCAGTAGTTTATTGATTTATATATAGATATACAGAGAGAGAGAGAGAGAGAGAGAGAGAGAGAGAGAGAGAGAGAGATTATAGATGATGATAATGATAGATAAATAGATTGATCAAGATGCATAGCTGTGTTTGTCTGTAGCAGCTGAAAACAGCAAAAGTCCAGTAACACCTTAAAGACTAACAAAATTTGCGGCAGGGTATGACCTTTCGTGAGTTACTCTCTGAGCCACTTAAATCACCGCTTTCTGCTCTTCACAAAAAAACAGCTGAGCGGTGGGGAACAGAAAGTAGGGGTCACAAACCACTATAATCCAGTTTAGTTTGCAAACTGCCAACCTCCCAGTTCGTATTGGTATGTGGTTCAGCCATGAAGCACGAACTGAAACAAACCACAAAAATGCCATTCATGCCCATTCCTAGTACAGCAGTGTGGGACAACTATTTTCATGATATTCCTCTCACAAAAGAAATAGAGATTTGAAAGAAGGAAAGAATGTTGTGCAAAGGGTGTGAGGAGGAGGGAAATGGTCCTCACCTCCTTCTCAGGGCCTGAGGCTGCGGTTAGTTTGAGAAAACGGAGTGAAGGAACACCTAAAGCAAGTCTAGTCCTCACTCTTGCACTGTGCACTTGCACAATTTACTTTCCTGTCTATCAGCAGGGCCAGCTCGCTCACTAGGTGAACTAGGCGCTCACCTAGAGTGTGCTGGCCCTTAGGGGCACCAAACTGGCACCCGGCCCCCTGCCAAAAGCCCCCCCGCCAAAAGCCCTCCAACTTTCTTGACTGGGTGGGTGACCGCCACGCGCCGTCGCGTCTTTCAGTGCACTCAGAAGCGCAGCTGTCCTCCTCTCAGAGGAGCAGGAGCCGAGGAGCTCTCAGAGGAGGGGAATTGGAGGAAATAGTGTTAGTTTTGTTTTCCCGCTTCCCAAAGCCGCAACGTTTTCCTTCCTGCAAATTGATTTTCTGTTGGCGCAGAATGGACAGCCTGGTCATAAACAGTTGCTAGAAAAAGGTGGAAGTCAGAGTTTGGTGGGGAGATGCCACCTTTGGCCGGCATTTGCAGGTGCCTTGGAGGGAGGAAGAGAGACCCTTCCCGCTGCTCTCCAGGTGACTGGCACGGGGGCATCCCTGGGACCGGGGAGAGGCTTCCCTGTAGTGCTGGGGGGAGAGGTCAGGGGGTCTCCAGCTAATAGGGGTGAAAGCAGACTTAGAAAGCTTCTCTCAAGGAGAAGAAAATCACTCAGGGAACCGTGGAAGGAAGCGGAGGGGCACAGCAGAGACAGCTGACCGAAGGGAGTCACCACATCCGTCTGCCCCTTTTTCCCGAACCACAGCCAGTTTCTCATCTTCCCCCCACCTCTTATTACTTGCGGGGTGGTGGTGGCAGAAACCCTCCGATTTCCCGTAGGAAGTGAACGTAAAACAAGTGCCCCCCCCCCCCCCCCCGCGCTTACATAAAACACAAGACAACCAGAAAACAACATAGTCCAGGCAGACAGGAAAGCAACACAGGAGATTTTTTTTTTTTACCATCCCAGGTTTGCAGAAAAATCCATGGAAGAAAATTACCATTTTGATATTTTTAGGAAATAGATCGGCAGCCAGGGGGCCTAAACACTAGCTTAAGCCCCGCCTCCAGCTCCCAGCAGCCCTCAGTCAGGCTCGGAGGAGCTGGAGGTAGCACATGCTGCCTCTGCCGCCATCACCCAGAAGGGAACGCTGGTCGGGGTGTAAGGAGCGGGGGCTTGTTTCGGGTGGGGTGCGGTGGGGTGGGAGAAAGCCCAGGGCTGCACCCACCCAGGAGAAAGCAAGCCCCAGGAACTCTTGTGCTGCATGGAGCACATTGCTCCAGGATACAGAAAATCCTGGGCTCACTTTCTCCAGTGTGTGTGTGTGGGGGGGGGTTGCACTCTCTGTCCCTCTCTCTCTTTCTGTTTGTCTCTCCCTTTCTGTTGAGGTGTGTGAGAGCTGGAAATGAGAGGATGGGGAGCTGCTCCACCTCACTCTAGGCTGCTTCCCTTGCAGCCTGACTTTCTTTCCTTTCCTTTCCTTCTTTCTGTCTTTCACTTCTCTCTCCCCACCTATTAGGTTTCCCCCCCAGCTTCTCCCCCCTCCCCCTTCCTTCTTCCCCATCTATTTGCTTTCTTTCCACCTTTCCCCTCCTTCCCTCCCTCCCTTGCTAAAATAGCCCTAGTTAGGGTTGCCAGGTTCCCCCTGGCCACCTTTGGGGGATGAGGGGAGGGATGGCCCAGTCCAGGTTAGGAAACTCCTGGAGATTTGGGAATGGAGTCTGGGGAGGACAGGGACCTCAGTGGGGCACAATGCCATAGAGTCCACCCTCCAGAACATCAGTTGTGTTTTTTCCCCAGGGAAACTGATCTCTGTAGACTGGGAATGAGCTGTAATTCCAGGGATCCCCAGGTCCCACCAGGAGGCTGGCATCCCTAGCTCCAGTGCTGAAATTGGAAGCTCTGGTTCTGCTGTGTGAGTCCTGGCATTGGCTTACATTTGCCGAATGAGAGTGTTTGGGTTTTTCTGTGAATTTGAGGACAGGAACTGGCACTAAAGTGAGATTGGAGTTCGTGTGCTGTTGGGGTTTGATGTTCGTGGGGGAGGGGAGAAAGTAAGCCTGGCATATCACATTATAACCAAAGCCATTGCTCATGTTTATTATCATTATTATTTCCTAAAATGCATTTATGTTTGAAAATTGGTGGGCGCATGGGGAGGTGCCAGAAGGTAGCCTCGCCTAGTGTGCAAAAAGCCCTGGAGCTGGCCCTGTCTGTCAGCCTATTTGGATTTCAGTTGACAAGATATTCGACTTCACAACATTTCAGCACACTGTAAAAAGAACTCAAGACAGGATCAAGCTTACTTCTCAGAGCCTCAATTCACCAGGGTCAGGGGGGAGGTTTAGTTCCCTCCCGGTGCTGTTCACAGTTATATCCTTTACTTTCTCTGACAAAAGCCCTCCTTCTTTATATTCTTTCCTTCTTAATGAGAGACATTCTGGTAGTAAGAAAGAATTGGCCATCTCGTACAATTCATTTAAGGATAGGAGACCAGCCTTATGTTACATGAGACTCACTTCAGACCCCACTGAATGTTGAAGGGGGGGGAAGAAAAAAGAAAAGATTCTACATTAGGCCCTGGGGAATAAGCTTTCTCTTCTAAGTGGTTTGGGGAGAGCCAAGGAATGCTGAAGGAAGAATGCCGAAGTTGGCTGAAGGTAGCTGAACCTATGCTGAAGGTAGAAACACCACACCTGTTGGATGCATGAACAAGAGCTAGCATTTCCCCTCCCTTTGCATTGCACCAAACAACTTTCTGCTAGATTGAGTATCTGGATTTGACAGAAGAGAAAGAAAGGGAGGACAAGAGAGGGGTTAGAGGAAGGTTAAATATGTCAGGTCAGTGGTCAAGTGCAGGGAAATCAAATATGTGTCTAAATGCATGTGTGAACCACACTGGGCTGGATTCTGCACAACATTTTTACTTGCACCAGAGCTCTTGCGCAAGCAGAAATGCACAGAAAAGACCCCAATAGCAACTTGTGTTATGCCAGACTTAGTGTATCCCTACTTGCATTTCTATATGAACAAGACCTTCTGCAACTTTTAATTTCTGGGTGCTATAGTATCTAGGGAGGAAAGCACTAGGTGTTGCACAAGGAAAGCACTAGGTGTTCCACAGTGGAACAGGCTTCCTCAGGAGGTGGTGGGCTCTCCTTCTTTGGAGGTTTTCAAACAGGGGCTAGATGGCCATCTGACAGCAATGCGGATTCTGTGAACTTCGGCAGATCATGAGAAGGAGGACAGGAAGGGTTGCCTCAGTGCTTAGTTCTTGTGGCCCTTTCTTACATGCCCAGGGAAATGCTGATTGCCACTTTAGGGTCGGGAAACAATTTTTCTCCAGGCCAGTTTGGCTGGAGATCCTGGAGGTTTTTTGGCATCTTCTGGGCATGGAATAGTGGTTACTGAGGGTGTATTGGGGGGAGGTATTTGTGAATTTCCTGCATTGTGCAGAGGGTTGGACTAGATGACCCTGGAGGTCCATTCCAACTCTATGATTCTAGGATTCTAAGATCAAGTGCAAGCAGAACTGTGATGAGTCCATTTATATTTCTGCCTGTGCATCAGTGGAACCAAGCCTGTATCCAAAGATGTGTTGCTGTAGTAGGAATCAGAGAGGGAAGCTAAACCACAATTAATTGTGGGAATGCTGGAAAATTTATTAACTTAGATGCAAATATAATTATAGAAGCCCATTTCATAGCCTGGCCAAAACATGCTGAACTAGTATCTCCTGTGCTACAGCCAAAACAATTCTGGATTAATTTTCATCCAAATGTGTTTTTCTTAGATAAATATAAGCTGCTTGTTTAATCAGACCAAACAGATTTGTCTGTATATGACCAATCAAGCAATCAGTCAGTCTGTTTGTCTGGATGAGCAACTGGTCCCAAACTTTATGAAACTAGCACCAATTTTGCTTGGGAGGATCGGTTCCCTCACTAAATCCATGCAAAATCATGTTCTATTATTCCTGTAACTACAAATGCACTGTTTTCTTTGCTGAGCTGCAAATCCTGAATCCTGTTAAACAACAGCCTGCCTGGGGCTGGTTCTGCATCTGGCATTCGCTCCACACTTTCTCAACACTGAGGAAAAGGTGCAGCTCAAAACCACATTCAAATACCCAGGGGCCAATGCCTGAACAGCCATAAAACGATCATAAATCTATGCAGAAGGTACCATAAAACCCTATGATCAAAGAAAGTGAAAGCAGCATGCAATGCAGAGGGGAATTTCTGTTCCAGCGTGGGTTTGCTAAAACAACAGAGGGAAAAGCCAATGAAGAATTGCCCTTAACTCTCCTTGTTCACTAGTCTTTCTTCAGGCTTCCCACTTCAATCCAGCCTCATGCTCCTTAAATTTGCCTTGACAACACACATTGCTTATGGATTCAGTGATGCGTTTTCTATATTATCTTTACTGTCACATACAACATTCTATTAAACTTTTTTTAAAACTACTTAACTTTTTAGAAGACACAATTATTTTCAATGTTCTGTGAAGCATTTGGTAATACAGGAACAATAGTTTTGTTTTGCAGTTCATAACACCCAGGAAAAGCAGGCACAGGGTGTTGGTGTTTGGACTTCTAGACATATATTTCAGATGGGAAAGCAGTCATCTCAAGGGGGGATGGTTATTGGAACGTGAGATTTAATTCTCCCCAATATTCTGTTTCCCTGATTTAAAAAATATCTCGGGCAGGTCATAATAGAGGTTTATAAAATTATACATGGGGTTGAGAAAGTGGATGGAGATTCCCCCCCCCTCTTTGAATAAAAAAAAATAGATCTTGGGGGCACCCAGGGTAGCTGATGGGCAGTAGACTGAGGATGGACAAAAGGAAATACTTATTTACTCAGTGAGTCATTAAATTGTGACAATCACTGCCAGTGGACACAGTGCTGCCCATAGCTTTAAAAGGGGGTTGGAAAGATTCGTGGAGGATACATCCATCAGTGACTAAGAGCCATGAAGGACATCCATATTCAGAGGTAAGAAACTGCCGAATACCAGTGCTAGGAGCAGGCCTCGGTTCCTGCCTGAGCGCAACGGAGCACCGCTCTGCCAGTCAGGAGCCCAGGGGGCAGGCACATAAGCCCTGCCCCCTGCTCCCACCAGCCATCAGTTCGGACATGAGCCCCGGGGTGGTGGCCTTGGACTCGTAGGGGCAAATTCCACCTCTTGCACGAGAAGCCACCCTTTTTTTTTTGGCCTTGACTTCAATGGCCCATAGGATATAATGGGGCTAAACTGTGGGAAGCCGATTCAGATTAGAGAATCTGATTCGGCCCGCAGCAGCCTGAAAGGGGCCAGAGTGGGCCATTTTCGGGGGTGCATTCGGTTCAGACGAACCGAATGCACATCCCTCCAGCAGCCGGCTTGCTCGGGCTCTCTGCAGCTGCGGGGATCCTGAGCAAGACAACGGAAAAGAAGGTGGTTTAAACCGCCTCTCCTTCCCTCCAGCAGTCGGGTTGCTCGGGCTACCCGAGCAAACCAAGGGAAGGGAAGGTGGCAGAGCAGCTAGAGACATTGAGTCTCAGCTCCACAAGTAATGAGCACTCGAGCCCCGCCCCAAGTAGCCCTCAGGCCGGAGCACCTGGAGCAGTCTTGGGAGGCGAATTGGCAAAAAGCAAACCCAAAAGCACAGGAACTCCAGAGAACTCCAGCAATGGAGCCGGTTCCTCATCCACAGCCCAAAATGCGACCCACGAACCCTGAGCTTTTTTCCCCTCATTTGCGAGTCTGGCCTCCGCACTCCTTTAAGGAGGCAGCCCTGAAGCTTGGGGCAGCGGGAGTTTCTTTGCACGCAGCTTGTGCGGCTGGCTGAGTGCCTTTTCTGCTTGCCCACCTCTCGCCTCTGCCAGGCATGGATGAGCCCAGCTCACCAAGGCTTCTTGCCTCCTGCTGCCTTGGCCCTCTGGTGCACGGGTGAGTCCCCAAAGTTTGACTCTTCCTCTACAAGTCTCTGGTGCTGGAGGTATTCGCCTCCTTCCCTCCTGCCTGCTATGGCTGCATAATTGTGAGAGATTTCTTAA
>NW_015160863.1:643746-648055 GCF_001447785.1 Gekko japonicus | reverse complement strand
CCTGAGATCCTCCCCCTCCCCTTTTCCTTCGCCCAACTTGGAGGAGAAGGGAAGGGAGAGGGGGGAAAGAATGGATCCCAGGTGCTTCTGCCTGTCAGAGCGGCTGGTGCACACTTCCGGTGATGTCAGGGGGTGTGGCATATGCTAATAAGTTATGCTAATGAGCTCCTGCAGCTCTTTTTCTATGAAATGACCCCTGGCTAGGAGGCAAGACTAGGGGAAAGCCTTGGCCACTGTGCCCTGTTTTTGGCTCCCAAGGATGGTTGGTAGGCTGTTGTGTGAAACAGGATACTGGGTAGATAAACCACTTGTCCGATTCAGTAGGGCTGTTCTTATATTCATATGTTCATGTCTTGACTGATGTGTGGAAGTGAAATACAGATATCCATGTTGTTGTTTTCATGAGACATGGAGAGACTTTCACTTTCCCAGTCTATGTACCTCACCATAGATATTTTTCAGGGTGAACTTACACATCCAGAGTTTCAGTCACAAATTTCCAGCTTCACATGTATTTGGCCCTTAATAACTCACCATTTCAGAAAACCCACACATAACTTTGCTTTAGTCTTAATAAAGCCAAGATGATTCACAACAGCAGATTTATGTACATTCTAAATCATTTCACTCAGTGTCCTTTCCCTCATTAAAACATTTCTGTGTTTGCGGAATGGAATACTTGCTTATGAAAAATTTACCCGGCTCTCTAATTATTATCCTCTTTTATTTTAAGTGCAGCTCTTAAGAGTCAAATCAGACCCGAAAATGACACTAGCTGTTTTCATAATGGAATTATAAAGGGTTTCCCTCCCCCATATGATTTAGTCAAATTAACTCTTTAGATAATTTGATTCAAGACTTTAATCCAGGACTCATCAAGACTCTTGAACCACTTTTCAATGCCTGAGCTCAGCCTTAGAACATGAGAATTAGAAATGAGAAAAATTGTGCAAGGTGCTTATGAACATCTCCCTATTCCAATTTCTCCCATATTTTGAACATAGTATGCAGCTTCCTTATGCCAAATCAGCCTATTAGTCCAGCTAGCTCAGGGAAGCACCATGGCTCAGTGGAAGAGCATCTGTTTGGCATGGAGAAGATCTCAGGCTCAGTCCCTGGCATCTCCAGTTGAAAGGACCAGACAGGAGGTGATGTGAAAGACCTCAGCCTGAGACCCTGGAGAGCCACTGCCAGTCTGAGTAGACATTACTGACCTGAATGGACTACTGATCTGATTCAGCAAAAGGCAGCTTCATGTGTTCATGTGTGTATTGCCTGCTCTGGTTGGCAACAGTAGAACAAGTCCTTGGAGCAAGCAGTAGGATTGCTGGTCAGACAGGAGATTGCTGCCACCCAAGATCTGCCATCAGAGGGAAGAACGCATTGTGACATGGTCGGCACCCAGCTTCACTCCTGGGTACTGGCGACGCATTGTTCTTTTTAGAGGAATTTTTGGGGAATACCGAACTCCACTGGACTTCCCGGAGGGAGGTCCGGTGCAAGTGACTTGATTTGGGAGCCACACAAGCGGCAGCAAGCGGGTGGAAGCCGTGGATCGTCCCCGAAGCAAAGAACATGGCAGCTATGATCTGCACCAGCTGTGAACCCCTGACAAGAGAGTAAGCTTGAGCCTAATCCATAATATCGATGAAGATCCGCACCATTAGTACTTTTAAAAAGCAACACTGAAGAATCCACAACCCTTTGATTATGCCCCTTTAAATTTTAAAAAGGACAAGGAAATAAGAGGTGGAAATCCCCTCCCCCTTCTTCATCTGCTGAGCAGCTAGAATGAGACACTAAATAAAAGCTACGCTGAACTTTCTTTGGGGCAAGGAGGATACAAAGACTGTTGTTTAAACTTCTAATATTTGTGTCTGGAATACAAATTTGAACAATACTTGAGTTTTTTCTGCTATTCCTTGGATTCCAACTGCTAATTTCTTCCCTGTTTCTTCTGGATTTAAATGACATACTCGAATTATATACAGACTCTTTAAAGAAAAATGACTGCTGTAAAGAAAGATGACTAAATAACCTTCAGTATCATAAATTTCTTTTGGAAAAGAAAGAAATAGAGACATCTAGTACTGAACTTTCTATTTTGTGACAGCCCTCCATAACACCAGCACCGTTGTTGAAATTATAAAAGCTCACACTGTTTAGACATCATTGTATAATTGTAAGGCACATGATTCACGTTGAAAGATTCTTGGTTGTTGTTATGTCTGTAGCAGGTACTATTTAGTAAACATGGTCAGCCTTGCAGGGAATAGTGGAAAATAACTGTAGAAATTTTTGGCCAGCTGGGCTGAACTGGGGTTGTTGACATTGTATCAAAATGAGTGTACAAGACTCATGAAAAAAGCCAGATGACAGCTGTAGTGACAGCTCTGTTGATGTTAACATGACACAGATATCTTGGGAGGAGCTTAAATGTATAATTGTTGATACAGTCAATATGGCAGTAGAAGAGGGTTGTGAGGCCTTTAATTTAAGACAAGATAAAAGGCAACTATACCAACACAAACTGCAATCAAAATTAAAAAACAACAATAGATTGGTCAAGACATAGACCAAAACTACAAACAGACGGATGCATCTTACAGGATGGCCCATATACCAAAGAGCAGAGACAGATCCTACACAGAAGAGCACAATAAAGCCAATAAAAGACAGACAAATGCTAAAACCTTCCAAGTTGTAAAGGAAAAAATACTTATGAGAGGAGCTAAAGAAGAAATTATGGAATCCTCAACTACTTTAAGAATTGAATACAGAGTTCTAAAATAAAGCCTCTCTACCTACAAGGACAAGAGACACAAAATCAAAACTTTACTGAAGAGAAAGAACCAGAAAAAGAAGAAAAGGATAAAGCTTTATAAATAAGAGTGGGTCAGGGAACTGCTTTGCTTGTGTAATAGGTCAAGCGTGGTTAGGGAATACTTAAGTCTATTTCTTGGTGTATTTAAGAAATCTTCAGGGAAATACTAGGTATATAGGCGTAATGGGCTACATTTTAACTTGCTTATACTTAAAACACTTAATTGAAGATCAACTTTAAATGATCAGATAATTTTTATAAGGGATAATATCAAAAACTGTGAAAGAGCAAACTGTATAAATAAAATTTGTTTAGGGGACTCTTGGATATAAGGGAAGGTCACTGAAAAATCATAATCCATAATGAAATGCATTTAATGGAAGAGTAAGTTTAAAACTTTAAGGCAAAGACTTATAACAGATAGTAAAACAATAAGAAAGGACAAGAGAATCTGTACACCAGTTTATATACTTTTGAAAATTCACTTTAGAATTGAAGATATGTTTTAGAAAAAAATATTAGATTGTTTAAACAATGCTTAAATAGAAGTAAACATAGGTCCCATTCAAATGGAGAAGTTGCCATGCTAAAGACACGGATGATAGGTGGATTTTCGGTGCGTGATCACACTGCAACATCTGGGAAGCATAGTACACCAGTGGCTAACCCGTGGCTTCTCACTGAAGATGCAGAGTAAAAAACTACCACATACGATGTACTAGTTTCCGGGAAACGGGGGGCAAGGGTGGGCATCTGATCGCATTTCCACGCCTGTCCATGTCCCGTCACACACCGGAAGGGGCTTTTTTTTGGTAAGTCTCCACAGGATGCGCACAAACGATCATGTGCATGCGCAAACTTTGGTGTGAAAAAAAAATCCCATTTGCCACGGAAGCAGCGTCTAGCGACTGCTGGTGTAATCACGCCACGCCACTTCTTTGCCACACTGCAGAATAGCCGTGTGATCGGCACCTAACAGCCTAACCACGGGACCTCGAAAGGACATCCCGAAAGGACATGGTATTGGGCTGCCACCCGTTACTTTGCTCCCGGGCAAACAGCCCCACTTCCCCCCCCCCCCGCATTTTCCGGCCCCCGGGACCATATATTGTTAAAGTATAGAGTTGCAAGAATTATAGTTGGCTACATGGTAGAAATATAGGCAACTAGATATGTATGTATGTGGTATATTAATAGATATAATGAAGGTGTGAATACTCTCATGTATGTTTGTTTTAAAATAATAAAACTGGTTTTAAAAAAAAGATCTGCCATCAGAGGACATTGCCTTAGGTTACCTCATCACATAGCTGTCATTTCCTGAGACTATAAATAGGAAGCATATACGCTCTAGCATTAAAATATGCCCCTATGAATTACCTAAACTTGGATTAGATCCTAGGGATTTATTATGCTAATAGTAACAACATTGGGAAGAAGGAGGAGGAGGAGGAGGAGGAGGAGGAGGAGGAGGAGGAAGAGTGG
>NW_015160863.1:636444-643734 GCF_001447785.1 Gekko japonicus | reverse complement strand
AGGAGGAGGAGGAGGAGGAGGAGGAGGAGGAGGAGGAGGAGAGATTGGATTTATACCCCACCTTTCACTCAGAGTCTGAGTGGCTGACAAACTCCTTTCCCTTCCCCTCCCCACAACAGACACCCTGTGAGGAAGTGGGACTGAGAGAGCTCTTTCAGGAACTTCCCTTTCAAGGATAGTTCTTGTCAGACTATGGCTTGCCCATGGTCATCCAGCAGCTGCAAATGGAGGAGTGGGGAATCAAACCCAGTTTTCCCAGATTGCACACTTAACCACTACACCAAACTGGCTCTCCTAATAACTGAACTTGATTTTATTACACCTTGGAGTAGAAGAAGGTGGGTTTGATTCTCACTAGTGCTAGGAATTATTCTAACAGGAGAACCTCATCATTACTGTTGCCTTAGAGTGTTGAGCATTCATGCTAGCACGTTTAGATGCTTTTCCTTCTATGAATTTTTATGGCAGGTTTTTTGGTATCCTCTTTCCCAATAGATTTTGTCAGTGTGGTTCTGGCATTATCAGTACTGTCTTACACATAATGGTAGACTGTCCATTGCTTAAAAAAAAAAAGACAGAGAGAGAACGGTGGATGCAGAGGTGGATTTCAGTGCATGATAACATCACACCAGATTCAGTTTTCCAAATCCTACTTTTGGTTAAAGTTTGAGTCCAGTGGTACTTTTAAGACCAACAATGGTGCCACTAGACTCAAACTTTGTTCTACTGCTTCAGACCAACATAACTACCCACCTGAACCTACTTTTAGATGTTGCCTATGACTATATAGCAGCTGTTGCAAAGTTTTTGGCAGTTGCTGCTTTTTCTAGGCATAAAGGTTTGAAGTTAAATTAAAATTCTTTAGAATAAGTGTGTCATTATTCCGTGGTTTTGGGTTGTTCAAGACCTTGTGGCCATGAACAAAAACATGATAGAAAGAAATTGGTGTGGTCAGAGGAGGAGAACTTCCCCTTGAATTGATACTGGGAAAGGCTGTCTGGACTATGAAAGTATTGAAAAGTAACCAGCACCTTGAATTAAACTCAGAAGCAAACTAAAACAACAACAGAGCAGAGTTCTCAAAATAATTATAATATGCACTGAGCAGCCATCCTCAACTAATAAACCACTTTGACAACCTGCCTCTGTATCAAACCTATCTCATTAGGAACATAAGACTGGCCGTACTAGATCAGACTAGTGGACCATCTAGGCCAGGGGTGTCAAACATGTGGCCCAGGGGCCGGATGAGGCCCCTGGAGAGCTTCTATCAGGCCAGCAGTGGAATTGGCTGTCTTCTGCTTCTCCTTCCAGTTCTGCTGCTGCTGTGTCATCGTAGGTTTGCACCTTACAGATACATACCTGAACAGCATAATCAAGATTGCAACAGCTCAGACATTTTAATGAAATAATTCAGAGCAAGAGGTGTCAGTTATCAGACACTGTTAAATAAAGAAAATATTGCAATAGTGCTAATATTTTAAGCATGATTTTATTTTAAGTTTAAAAAACCTGTAAATGGGGCAATTCCAGTGAGGATTCCAATACATTACAAAACCCTTTGTGTCTGTGTCCTTTATAAACTTTATATCTCCGCTACCTGGCATTACATTTTATGACACACATGGCTCGGTCCAACAAGGTCTCATTTTTGTCAGATCTGGCCCTCATAACAGATGAGTTTGACACCCCTGATCTAGGCCACCATCCTTTCCCACACAATGGCCAACCACATGCCTCCTGGTAAGGTCATATCTACCTAGGGTAGGTCAGAGGGTTACCACCTCTGAATATGGAGGTTCAAAACACTACTCAACTGTGAGGCTCTCTGGGTTACCTTGGACCGGTCTCTGTCTCTCCATGCCACTTGTCTTAGAGAGTTGTTGTGAAAATAAAATGAAAAAGAAGAGAAATGTCACCCTGAGCTCTTTGGGAGAAGGCGGCAGCATAAAAAATGTGATAGCAAATCAAAGATCCAGTAACAAGGGGTTGTTCCCTAGTGAAACAACTCCCTTCCTACATCATTGTAGGTATGTGAATGTGGCCAAGATTAATGAACAATGAGAAGAAATTGTTCACAGAAGACTTTGTATAACACCATAATCAATATCTCTGGGCAAACTCAGCCAGTATACACAGAAGGTTTTTCCCCGCCTGTGCCTGCATCCCATTTACTTGCATATTTTATGCCTTTACAGTATAATGATGACATAGTAGCATACTGGAGTGGCAGATGCTGTTGTAATATTGTGGTTAAGAGTTCTAACTCAATTTTCAATGTACCATAGTCCTATTGAAATTCTAACAGCAGCTGTGCAACCCGTACCCACTCAGAAACTCACCACATAGGTCCATCTTTCCACTCATTGATTCATTCAGTCTTTCATTCAGTTCAGCGCCTTTTCTTCTTAGCAGAGTACTTGATCGTTGTTAGTAGACAACCGAGTCTGGATCATTAGCATTTTTAATTGAAATTATTGTACTGCCGACACACAATGTACTGTAATTTCCGGCAAAGGCTCGATTCCTCAGCACCGGAGTCACTCGCTGCAATTGACTTATGGTGGTACGTCATGCCTGCCTGCCCTCCGCTAATAGGAATTTGAAGCTCATGGAGGTCATAAGCCACAGTGTCAACTCATGGTATTGCTCTTTATGCACCATCTGCCCATGAGCAAGATAAACGAGGGCCTGCATTACCATCTCTCCTCCCTGCCAAGGCTATGAGAAACCAGAAATGTGCAGTGTGGAGGAAGAGCATGCAAACTATTTACAACTGGTCTCCATCTGACAGAGATCAGCTCCCCTGGAGAAAATGCCTGCTTTGAAGGGTGGACTCTATGGCATTGTACCATGCTGAGGCCCCTCCCCTCCCCAAACACCACCCTCTCCTAGATCCACCCCCAAAGTCTCCAGGTATTTTCCAACCCAGACCTGACAACCCTAGTGATAATACAACAGATGCACTTTAAGATTAAAATAAACTATTTATATAAACAAAAGCATGGGCAGACCCAGCTGTGCTCTGAGCAGTACCAGGAGACAGAGCTGCTAGAGGGGTGAGTGTTTTTTTTACTTGCTTTCAGCTGAGGTGATTCAGCTGAGGATATTGTGTGGGAGGACTGTGTTTGGGAGTGTGTGAAAGCGATTAGAGTTGTTGCAGAGTCCTGGTTGCTTGAGCGAGGGAGAGGAAGGGGCATTGTTTGACTGTGATTGAGTGTAATTCAGTATTTAAGAAAGCACCTTGCCAGAGGCACGAACCTTTGGCACGAGCCGAAGGGCGAGCTAAAGGGCTCTTTGCCTGTGGCTCTTAGACTAGGGACTCTGTAAGAAGCCCAAAAAGAGCCAGAGGCTTCTTGTCTTCCCCATAAGGCAAGTTGACTTCGACAAGAAAAACCACATAAATACAAAGGGCTTTAAAGGGGGGGTTATATTTACTTATTTTAAAAGCATTATGAAGCCAGAATGCCAGCAGGGGGTTGGGGGCTATCCAGTGTTTTTCACGGAGTGTCATATGTATGACTCTCTGCTCTCTGGACAGAAGTCTTGGGTATGTGCTCGGTGCAAGGAGCTCCTGGTTCTCAGGGAACTTGTTTGCTCCCTTGAGGCCAAGGTGGCTGACCTGGAGAAGCAGAGACAGTTAGTTAGGCGCACAGAAAAGACTCTTGTGGACTTGTTAGATATGTCCCACTCTGGATCTGGCAGCCCCGCCGCTGTCAGGGAGCATGAGGGTCAAGGGGAAACAGGGCACCGTGCTGAGGATAAGGGGAATGTGCCCTCAGAAGGAACCTCTTCCCCAGCTGGTGAGCGGTTAAAGCGCTTAGGGCTCTTTAGCTTGGAGAAATGACGACTGAGGGGTGACATGATTGAGGTTTATAAAATTATGCATGGGATAGAGCAGGTAGAGAAAGAGGTGCTTTTCTCCCTTTCTCAGAATACAAGAACTCGTGGGCACTCCATGAAATTGCTGAGTGGTCAGGTTAGAATGGATAAAAGGAAGTACTTCTTCACCCAAAGAGTGATTAACCCATGGAATTCACTGCCACAGGAAGTGGTGGTGGCTACAAGCATGGACGGCTTTAAAAAGGAATTAGATAAGCATATGGAGCAGAGGTCCATCAGTGGCTATTAGCCACAAGGTATAGATAGGGGCTCTGGGGCAAGTGATGCTGTGTCTTCTTGTTGCGTGGGGGGGTCAACAGTGGGAGGGCTTCTAATGTCCTCGCCCCACTGGTGGACGTCCTGATGGCACCTGGTATTTTTTGCCACTGTGTGACGGAGTGTTGGACTGGATGGGCCTTTGGCCTGATCCAACATTGGTGTCTCTTATGTTCTTATGGGGGTTTTCATAGGAGTCCTCGCTTATTCCAGTCTGGTTGCTATTCCTTCATAGCAAGGGTTCTTGAGCATATTAGTGGTTACAGATTCTTCTTTGACTCAGCTGAGTGACCCTTCTGTGCCCAGAGGGCTAAGTTCTTTGGTGGAATTGGTGTTTGTATCATCAGAAAGATCATAACATGTTTAAAACTCAGTAGTGTTTGCAGCTGAACCAGGTCAGCAGGGTGTGTGTGCCAGTTTGGTGCCTCTAAGGGCCGGCGCTCTCTAGGCGAGTGCCTAGTTCGCCTAGTGAGTGAGCCGGCCCTGGTGATTACCGTATCTAAACAAGGGCATTTCCAGAAGTGGAAACTAGTGATCTTGCTAGGTCCGCCCGCAAAACAAAATACACAAACAAATAATCCTGCAAAATTCTAAAGCTATGCAAATAGATTAATAATACTTTGTAGGGTTTTCTAGGCAAGAGCCATTCAGAGGTCCTTTGCAATTGCCTATCTCTGTGTAGCAACCCTGGATGTCCTTGGTGGTCTCCATCCAATTACTAACCAGGGCTGACCCTGCTCTGTTTCTGAGATCTGAGCTGCAACTTGACGACATTTTCCACCACCACCACCATTACTTAAGGGTTTTGTTCAGGCATGGCAGAAAATCTCATACAGCCCAGAAGTGTAATGCAGAATGAGCAGTGAAATTGTAAGCAGTGTGATTTGTTTCTAACAAGGCTTTGAAAGTTCTTGGGCTGCCCCAGAGTTGAATTCTGCATGATTCAACCAATCAGTACATATTGCTGCCCTCTGATAAGAGTTATAAATTAACCACTACAGATATAGTAGCTTGCTACATAGGGGTCTTGTATAATAATTCCTTCCTTCCTTCCTTCCTTCCTTCCTTCCTTCCTTCCTTCCTTCCTTCCTTCCTGAAAAAAAGTGATGGATGGAAAACTGTCCTGGTAGCCATGGCAACCACAGCACTAGAGTTTACATTGAATATATAGATAAGTACAAATTGTGGCTGAATTCTCTTTGTATTATTACGCCTGGGCGCAGGTTGTTAGTGGAAAGAACAGTCAAACATGTTGCTCTCTAGTATGGACATTCTGTGGGAGCCTATGGGTTGCTGAAGCCATTGCTCATGAGAAAATGGTTTGGGGTGAATCTTTTTGGGATTGCAGAGTCATAGGGTCTGGGAGACCCCAGTTCCAATCCCCACTCACCCATAAAGTTTGCTGTGTGACTGTGGGCCAGTCTCTCTCCCCATCTCCCTCTTAGCTTAACCTACCTCACAGAATTTTTGTGAGAATAAAATAATGGTTTTTTTAAAAAGTATACATTGCCCTGAACCCTCTGAAGAAGAAGGACAGGATATATATGTACTAAATAATAAATAATATTATTCAAGGCATTGATCTAATCCTAGATCTTTGAGCCCATGAAACTCTACTTCGTATTTTGCAGACCAGCATTCGGCTGTGTGTGTGTGTGTGTGTGTGTGTGTGTGTGTGTAAAGTGCCATTGAGTCACAGCCAACCCCATACAGTTTTCAAGGCAAGAGACAAACAGAGGTGGTTGGCCATTGCCTGCCTCTGCATGATGACCCTGGTATCCTTTGGTGGTCTCCCATCCACATACTAAACAGGGCCAACCTTACCTAGCTTCTGATATCTGATGATATCAACATAGTCTTGGCCATCCAAGTCAGGGCAGAGTTCAGGAGCAAATCCAAAAGATGTTAAAGAGACAGTAGCAAGCTGTCTGTAGCAATAGGGGAAGGGGGATCATAGGACACTCTTTATCTAATTTAAGGGAGGGTTTATTCATGGATATGAAGGTATGAATGTGCCCTATACCAAGTGAGGCCATTGGCCCACCTGACTCAGTACTGTTCACTCTGGGATACTCTTCAGGCTCTCGATTAGAGAAAAGTTCCACAGCCATGAACGATAAGATCCTTCAATTGGAAATCCCAGGGACACAACCTTATATATGCAAAGTATATGTGGCCCCCTGTAAAGCATCTTCTCCCAGTCGTATCTTCTGCTTGACCTATTCAGACTACAATTGCTTACTAAAGGGCTCCATTATCTGACACGCATATACTTGATTTTATTGCTTATAACTTGACTTCCCAGCATTTGCTGAGATAACAGCTGGATGTGTAAATTGATTCGATTGAAAATGGCTGTGTGTGAAGTGATGTGAAATGTGGTTGTTTGATCTGTAATGGCTAAGCATGGAGACAAGTTGCCAATTGACGATACAGCCGTCAAATTATGCCTTTGTGCATGTAAAACAGTCTTCAAAATCACAGTGCTAGAAGGAATGTATGAGTAATGGTTCATACATACATGGAAATCACATGTTCTTTGGTCTGTATCCTGTCACACCACTTAGTAGAGTCTAAGTTGACTCGGTCACCCAACATAAGTGGTTGGTGTAAGAGCCGCTTAAATTGGAGAAAGACTCCTTAGGCTGGAAGAACTCTTCAAAGTTTGCTGAGTGGAGTAGTAGGATAAAGATCATCATTTTGCCAGCCATTTAAAGGCATGTGTGATGGACTGCAGTTTTTTTTAAATTATTTTTTTATTAATTTAAACATAAGAACATAAGAATATAAGAGACGCCAATGTTGGATCAGGCCAAAGGCCCATCGAATCCAACACTCTGTATCACACAGTGGCCAGAAATACCAGAGCCATCAGGACGTCCACCAGTGGGGCCAGGACATTAGAAGCCATCCCACTGTTGACCCCCCCAAGCACCAAGAAGACAGAGCATCACTTGCCCCAGAGCCCCTATCTATACCCTGTGGCTAATAGCCACTGATGGACCTCTGCTCCATATGCTTATCTAATTCCCTTTTGAAGCCGTCCATGCTTGTAGCCGCCACCACTTCCTGTGGCAGTGAATTCCATGTGTTAATCAGTCTTTGGGTGAAGAAGTACTTTCTTTTATCCGT
>NW_015160863.1:635344-635952 GCF_001447785.1 Gekko japonicus | reverse complement strand
GCCTAACTGACTGTCTCTGCTTCTCCAGGTCAGCCACCTTGGCCTCAAGGGAGCAAACACGTTCCCTGAGAACCAGGAGCTCCTTGCACCGAGCACACACCCAAGACTTCTGTCCAGTGGCCAGATAGTCATATATGTGACACTCCATGCAAAACACTGGATTTCAAATCTTACAAGTTAGTTACAAGCTTTTTTACAACAAAAAGGGATAAATTTAACATTCTTTAATAATGGTCTACTACACGTTGCCAACTCTATTCTGCTTCTATCTCATTTGTATGTAATAATCATTAATTGAGTCTGATAGAGATTGGCATGCCTGAATAAATATTTCTGCCTCTCAAAATGACTCCTGTAGCAATGCTTTATTTATATTTCCTATTTCCCATTATTTTCCTTATAACTATTTAGTAATGTTTTGTTAGATGTCCTTATGCTCATAATTATATATTCTGTACATATTTCATTTCCCAATTCATATTATAAGTTTAAATGAAATAAAATAGTAAGAAAAAAAATATTACTCCATTTCATTACTCTGCTGTCTTAGTATCTTTTCCTATCATCGTGTTCTTCTTCTTTAACTGGAGTTCTTCTAATCGGCATTC
>NW_015160863.1:587021-635217 GCF_001447785.1 Gekko japonicus | reverse complement strand
GAAAAATCTCTTTGGCTGCAATCTCTTCCAATTTAGTTCTTTACGGTCTTATAGTACCTTCCTCTTCTTCTGGCCAATACCAGAGGAGACAGAGATGAACGCAGGGTCAACAAAGCCAAAGGTCAAAAGCCGAGGATCAAGCCGAGAAGAATTCCACAAGGTCTGGAGCAGAGATGCAAGGATTCAGGTCCTGAACAAACGACGTTTGCCAGCACAAATGACTGCTGGCAACAGACTTGCATATATACAGTGCTAGCTAATCAACTCATTAGCTAGCCAGGAGTGAGGACAGGATCCTGTCAGTAATCAGGGCTAAGAGATCTTCTGGCACGCATGCGTGCATTCTGCCTTCGCTCTCTCAGCTGTTGTCTTCTTACATTCCTGAGCCTGGTTACAGGTGGAGGCGAGTCTGATGATGAATTACTGGGCTGCAGCAGAGACTGATCCCTTGCAGGTGTTCCCTGGGAGGCTCTATCCTCCTCACCACTTAGATAGCTTTCAGCTACAGGATCCAGTCTTTGCCTTTCTGCTGCAGTACTGTCCTCAGGAGCCTGTTCAGGGTCCTCAGGAGCCTGTTCAGGGGCATCAGCAAAGGCAGGCATGACATCAGCAGGGGCAGGCATGACAAGTTCCAACACCTTCAGAAGCTCTTCGCCAGATGTTAAATCATGAGCTGTGTATATGCATCCTCGGTGTGTAACCGATATATGGCCAAGCGGAAGCCATCAGTATCTATAGTTCCTCTCTGCGAGCTTTTGTACAATTGGGCACATATTTTTTCCTGGCATTTAATATTTCATAAGGAATATCTGGATACAGCTGAACCAAGGTGTTTTCGAGTGCAGACTGAACTTTTAAGAGGCTTACAAGTGCTGTACCAACAACTAAAGGACAGTGAAGGGTTAATACTTCACAGAGCCAGGGAACCTTGAGTGACATGCTTTTCCAAGCAATCTGATTGGATAGCATCAGCTGGGCAAAAATACAAAAGTCTTGGATGTTGAGGAGAGTCAGTCAGATTCCTGCCTTAACTGAGAAGAGACATGTACTGAGATCATCTGGGAATTAGCCTCATATAAAAAGGGTTTAGTGCTGACAGAGTCAGATTTCAACCTTGACTGAACCTTGACAGTCTGAATTCAGCAGTAGCTGAGAGCAATTTGAACACTGAGAACTGGGGGACAGTTTGGCAAGGAAGTTTGGGTAGTAGAGAAGACTCCTATTCAGGCCAAATGAAAGGAGATAGCTCTTCTTTAGAGATAAGAAGATTCCCTGCCCAGTCAATCAAGGAGTTATATCTGAGGAGTACAGAGATCCCTGGTCTGGTGTGATTAGAAACTGCTTATAAAGACCTTAAAGGTTAGTGAACAATTCAAGAAGAGTACTGGTGTTCCAAGATACAGGGTTTGGGTACTGAGAAGAGGTTACCAGCCATCTGGGGACCAAAAGAGTAAGTGACCTTTCCCATTGATGTTAAATAAAACCTTTTGGGTTTTCTGAACTTTCAGAGTGTCTCAAGTGCCATTTTCAAGGTTTTAAGTTAGGCAATCTTATCTCTTCCCTCAGGGTCCTGGGCTGAACAAATAGCCAAAATATATCTTACTTGATAGGGTGGGACAGCCAAAGTATCTTCAGGGGAGAAGAAAACACGTTACCAAAGCCGCTCAGTCAGTGAAGGACCAGAAAAATGGAGGGGAAATCTAGCCTTTGAGGAAGTGGAAGGGGTGCATCACAGCATGTTTTAAGGATTATTTAGTCAGCTCTATGTTTGCTGCTGGGAAGATGCTCATGGATCTTCTCAAACTTGAGTTACAGTTTTGTTGGTTTGAAGTTTTCTTCCATAATTTATCCAACCTACAATTCCTTCAAGTAACTCCTGGGAGTATTTTACTAAGCCACATATTAAAATGACTTCTTCAGTCCACATGCTGGAAGTTTCTGGGCAAAATTTCTTTCCAACATTTGTAGACAAGATGCACAGGCCAGATTAAGAAACATGAAGGTTGTATGGAAGATGAGCAAAAAAAAATTCTGTTTTACTGTTTTATAGTATGCTATAGAATACTAATGGCAGAAAGTGAAGAGGACCTAAAGAGCCTCTTGTTCAGGGTAAAAGAGGAGAGCGCAAAAGTGGGCTTGAAGCTCAACATCAAAAAAAACTAAGATCATGGCATCCGGCCCCATCACTCCTTGGCAAATAGAAGGGGAAATCGTGGAAGTGGTAACAGACTTCACGTTCCTGGGATCCCAGATCACTGCAGACTGTGACAGCAGCCATGAAATTAAAAGACGCCTGCTCCTTGGGAGGAAAGCGATGGCAAACCTAAACAACATGATAAAAAGTAGAGACATCACCCTGCCAACAAAAGTCCGCATGGTCAAAGCAATGGTATTCCCAGGAGTCATGTATGGCTGCGAGAGTTGGACTATAAGGAAGGCCGAGCGCCGAAGAATAGATTCTTTTGAACTATGATGCTGGAGAAGACTCTTGAGAGTCCCTTGGACTGCAAGAAGATCAAATCAGTCAATCCTCAAAGAAATCAACCCTGACTGTTCCCTGGAAGGCCAGATAATGAAACTGAAGCTCAAATACTTTGGCCACCAAATGAGAAGGGAGCACTCACTGGAGAAGACCCTGATGCTGGGAAAGATTGAAGGTCAAAGAAGACGGGGACGGCAGAGGATGAGATGGTTGGACAGTGTCATGGATGCAACGAACATGAAATTGAGCGGGCTTCGGAGGACGGCGGAAGACAGGAAGGCCTGGCGGGAGCTGGTCCATGGGGTCGCGAAGAGTCAGACTCGACTGTGCGACTGAACAACAAACAACATAGAATACTACAGTATACTATTTTATAGTAAATAAATTGCTTTTGACTAGCAAGAGCTCATACTTTTAAAAAGATGCATCCAAGAGGAGGAGGAGTTCTTCTAACTTTTTTTTTTAACAAAACCCTGGAGGTATTCCAAGGATAGCAGATGTGTAAAATTCTCAAAAAATAAAGAAGTCTTTAGAGTATGCCAATCAACCATGTTGAGTCTTTCATTCCGGATGGTACATAGTTAGAACTTGTGCTGTGCAAGGCAAACACCCACATAATGGGAAAAATAAATCTGTTTCTTGGCTGCCATTAGAGCTACCATGAACTGACAAACACATGCAACTCCTACCCAGTTTCTAGTTGCAGCCTCATCAGTGCTAACCTTTAAATCAGATCAACAGGGCTAGCTTTTACCAAGGTAGTTTTTCTTTACCGGATGCTTAAGAAGTAGAATCATGACCTTTCTAAGGGCCTCTGTATATCTTGAATAATTTGTTTATGACCCCTCCTCTACCACAGTGTAGATTTCTCTGCACTCTGTGCTAGGGTTCAACCAAGCACTCTGAAGGACCAAAAAGAGTGTTGAGAGTTTCACAAAAATATTACGGTGGAATATATATTCCCCCTGGCCCCAATCATCCCCAAGATTATCCAGTTTATGGACCTGAAGCCTGGTTTACACATACAAGAGAATAAGGAAGAACCATGTGGTCTAATACTGAGCTGCACCTGGCCCCCCCTCTTGTCTGCCCACCATCAGTTGGCAGAGTGGCAGGGGAAAAAAATACCCAGAAAAGCTGTTTCATGACACAGGTGCAACATTGTTTCCAGCAGATACCTGGAAATGATGTCACATCATCAACATGACACTCTAGGGGGACGCACTCTAGTTTTACCATAAAGTTTTGGTGAATCCTAGAAATGTCATGCTTGTGTAGTGCCATTGCTTGCGAGCATTTGCCACCTGTCCCCGCCCCATCCTCCTCCTAGCTGCCTGACTTCAGAATGAAGGCAAAGCATCATGGAGGTTCATGCAATATTGTTTTAATTTCAGGAAACAGAAAGGTTCAAAGCCTTTTACTTCTGTATACTGAGCATGATACAAGTTTATGCTTAATTTTGGAAACAATTGTAACTTTTAATTCTTTAACAGTTTCTATAGAGACATATAGGAGCTGTGGTGGCTCAGTGGTTAAGATGCTGAACTGCAGGCTGGAAGGTCAGTAGTTCAGCAGTTCGAGACCCGAGTGCCGCATGACGGAGTGAGCTCCCGTCTCTGGCCCCAGCTCCTGCCAACCTAACAGTTCGAAAGCAAGAAATTTCAAGTAAATAGGTACCACTTCAGTGGGAAGGTAACAGTGTTCCATGTGCCTCGGCGTCTAGTCATGCTGGCCACATTTTATTTATTTATTAGGCATTTTTACCTCGCCCTCCCTGCGAGCGGGCTCAGGGCGGCTTACAAGGGGCATAAACCCATACATAAAACCAGCTAAAACAATATAATCATGAATAATAACAATAATAAAGTGCTTTCTGTAAACAAGATGGTCTTTGAGTGATTTTGATGACATCAGTCATTGCCTTAGATCCTTCCCTTAGGGTGATACTGTCCAGTAGATAGTTCAAGCCAATCCCACAATGTCAGTGCCATACAATTCATGGCGGAACTTCCAAGGGCAGTTCCTAATCCTGATGTTATTGCCACCATGACCATGGAAATGTCTTCAGACAGCGCTGGCTCTTCGGCTTGGAAATGGAGATGAGCGATGCAACCCTAGAGTCAGATTTGACTGGCTTTTGAGCAAGGGAAACCTTCACCTTCACCACAGAGACATATTAGGGTTGCCAGGTCCTTCCTGGCAACCAGCAAGAGATGGGGGGACTTACCAGGAGTGGGAGGGAGGCCCAGCCAACATTGCAGCAACAAGTCAATGTCACTTCCGACAAGACCTGGAAGTTACATCATCACACAGCGACATCAGAGCAACAGTCTGGTATTTGGATATACCTCTATCATAAATCTTGCTTCTACCACAGAGTTTTTGCCCAAATACCAGAGTGTCACCCTGACATTGCTGCAACATTGACTGGATCTCACTCTTTTTTCCAAGTAAGTCCCCCCTGCCAGCCAGCTGATTGGCAGTGGGGCATTGGACTCGGCAGTGGGGCCTGATGGCGGGAACCCCCACCTCCACCTCCACTGGGGGGGGGGCGGTCTGGCAACCCTAAGACACACAACTCAAATCAACACAATGATCAGTCAACTCAAGTGACTGATCTATTTTGTGTTTACTAGTCAATGTTTTTCCCCTTATACATTGGGTTAATGTTAGATTTACGGTTGGATCTCTGTTTTCTGTGATAAGTCGGCCCTCTGGCCTGTTGACCTCCTCAGTCAAAATGCCTTCCAGAAGCCTCTGGAAAATACCAGCCTTACAAGCATTGCCTTGCCTCTACAGCTGTGCTCAGTTAAGCTTTGAATGGATGCTCACTTTGCATGGCTATTCTTCTTCTCCTTCACATTTTATGTGGTAATGACACCTAACAGTAACAATGATCAATAGGTGAGATGGTTTTCAAGCTGAATGTTTGCCTCAGGCCCTGAAATGGCACAGCTAGCCATTTCATAAGAGGGAGCCAGCTTCCCTGAAGTCATTATTAAATGATGAATTATTAATTCTTTGTTGTTCCAGGACTGATCTTAAGTATACACAGCATTCCCTTAGCTACTTGGTATAAGTGATCGTGAGGAAACGATCGCCACACCTCACTTCCTGCCGCCCTTCCCCTCTGTGACCCCGATTACAGTATATTAGACCGATTAACGGCCGCTTGCGCCAAAACGTAGGATAGCAAGAAAAGGATGAAAAGATTAAATGAAATCAGAACAGACTTCTCTGGTGCAGCTTTGCAAATCAAATGATCTTGAGAACATTCTGCTAGCTGTAGCTGTAGGCACATTGAAGTGGGGGGAGGTCCTTTTTAAAGTCAAATGTATCCCCCAGTTGAAAGAAACCTTTCTGTATGATTGGGTTTCATATTCAGTTTTTAACAAATGAAATAGGTACTGACGAGCTACAGATCCTCACTTGGCGAGCTGTGCTCCTTCAAAGTTTGCGGCCAAAATAATAATTATACATGAAAATGCCTACAAGCCAGCCTGCTAAAAATTTCGCAGGGATCTTTTGCAATCATGTTGGATTAGCCGTAATTGGTGTACAGTGAAAGTAACAACAGACATTGTCCTTTGAATCAGTCTGAGACGAAACAATTTCACATATCGGATGGCAATGCATTCACAGACTTAAACAGTAATGAGTAATGTTAATAATGTCTGGTCCATGGTGCTGTGTTATTCAAGAGTTGTTATGTCTTCTGTATGTGTTGCGTGTATGGTTTTCCCACATGGATAAATGCAGAAATTTCAATTATATCAGTATGCAGAATGTAAGAAATTAGTACCAAAAAATTACAAATATGCAAAAAGCATGCAGTTCATTATTTCTTCATCCATATGTCCCTGAGATTTTTTTAGATCCCTTCCAGTCCAGGCCACAGAATGGAGATGGCACAGGATGCCCTCACGGATGACCTCCGGAGGTTTCTGGGTTGGGGTGAATTGGCAGTGCTGTTGCTATTGGACCTGTTGGCTGCATTCGACACAGTCGACAATCAGTTACTGATCCACCGCCTCACCGACACTGGAGTCCAGGGGTCTGCCTTGCAATGGTTTGCCTCCTTCCTTCATGGTCAGGGACAAAGGGTGGCACTAGGGCACTAGCTATCCCGAAGGCACCCACTGAATTGTGGAGTGCCCCAAGGGGTGATGCTTTTCCCGATAATATTTAATAGCTATATGTACCCCCTTGCCCAGATTTCCCAGAGGCATGGGCTGGGATGTCACCAGTATGCAGATGATGCCCAGCTCTATCTGTTGTTGGGCAGCCAGTCTGATTCTAAACCGGAAGATCTGGACTGGGTGTTACAAGCCATGGCTGGATGGCTTAGACTGAGACAATTGAGATTGAATCTGACAAAGATGGAGGTCCTGTGCCTGAGCCGGAGTGGTCTGAGGGCAGGGATCCCACTCCCAACCTTCGATGGGGCTCTGCTGGTGCCAGCACCAGGGGTTAGGAGTTTAGGAGTGCTCTTGGATGCCTCCTTAACAATGGATGCCCAGGTAGCAGCTACTGCCACGTCAGCCTTTTACCACCTTCGGCTGATTAGGCAGTTGGTTCCCTTCCTCGAATACAACAACTTGGCAACAGTGATCCATGCAATGGTCACCTCAAGATTGGGCTACTGTGATGCTCTCTACATGGGGCTGCCCTTGTCTCAAATCTGGAAGCTATAGCTAGTGCAAAATGCTGTTGCCAGGTTTCTGATGGGCCTCCCTCTGTGGGAGCACATCCAGCCTGTGCTGAAAGTGCTGCACTGGCTGCCGAAAGCATACCAAATTCACTTCAAGGTGCTGGTTCTTATCCTTAAAGCCCTTTATGGTCAGGGGCCTACATACTTGAGGGACTGCCTTTCCGCATATGTTCCCCAGAGAGCATTGTATTCAGGGTCCCAAAATCGACTAGCCCTCACGGGTCCCCAAAGACGCCAGGGCCAGGGCCTTTTCGATGTCAGCTCCATATTGGTGGAATGAGCTCCCTGAAGAGATCAGGGCCCTGTGGGACCTTATACAGTTCTGCAGGGCCTGCAAGATGGAGCTCTTCCACCAGGCCTTCAATCAAGGAGCCGCCTCCAATAATGGAAAGGTACAGAGCCCTGTCCCTTGGATCTACCATCAACAGCCTGTGCTTGCCACATAAATAGATAGACCAATGAGCTGATCATTAGGATAGACCACAGAATATACCAATATGATTGTTGCTGCCATCGCTAAGCAACACTACTAGTATTAGATCTAATGTTTACTAGCACTTTATGATATTGGATTGTTTTAGAAGGTTTAATGATTGTTTATAATAGTTATTTATGTGTTTTAATTTTTTATGTAAGCCGCCTGAGCCTGCTCCGGCAGGGAGGGTGGGGCATAAATTGGATAAATAAATAAGTGCCAACTATGGTCATCAGGCAGCCAACTGTTGGCTACTTCACCACCTAGAGTGGCCCTGTGTGTCATTGGCTAGAGCCTGGGTCTTTTCCATTGTGGCTCCAGCTCTGTAGAATTGGCTCCTTGAAGAGGTGAGTGGGGGGCTACCTGGAGATCTTCAGGAGGCTCTGGAAGGCCGGCCTGTTTTCAAGGGCTTTGGATGATGCTTAAATAGCAGGCATCTTTTAAGGGGGGAAAGAGGGAGAGATTTAAGCTTTGGTGTCTTATTTTTGTTTTTAACTAAAAATACCTTCATATATTATTGTACGCTGCCTTGAACTGCAAGGAAAGGCAGGATGTAAATGTTTTTATCTATCTGCATTTTAAGACAGCTGGAAGGCCTTCACACATACAGTATCAAAACTGGCTGCAAGGTTTTTATCCTTGTCCTAGAAAGTACTAAGGATCTTACTAAATTTTGTGAACAACTTATCTTGATTTGAAGACCCCCATTTCTGATATGGATTCCTCCAGCTTGGAACAAAACTGCAGTCATCCTCTTTTCCCATCCATACTGACAGCATTATTACCATTAAGAATGATGCCTTTTTTTTTTTAGTGTCAATTGCATGTAAATGACATAAAAGTGGTGTAAACCCGCATCAAAGAAATGTCTGTCTGGAACACTGGCCACCAAATGGAGGAAACAACAAGATTTACAAGTATGTCATATAAGCTGCGGTGGCTTAAGTGGTTAAGACGCTGGACTGCAGGCTGTGGAAGGTCAGTAGTTCAGCAGTTCGAGACCCGAGTGCCGCAAGATGGAGTGAGCTCCCATCTCTAGTTCCAGCTCCTGCCAACCTAGCAGTTCGAAAGCAAGAAATTGCAAGTAGATAAATAGGTACCACTTCGGTGGGAAGGTAACAGCGTCCCGTGTGCCTTGGTGTTTAGTCATGCCGGCCACATGACCACGGAAATTTCTTTGGACAGCGCTGGCTCTTCGGCTTTGAAACGGAGATGAGCACCGCAACCCTAGAGTCGGATTCGACTGGCTTTCGAGCAAGGGAACCTTTACCTTTACTTTACATATAAGAACAAAGAGGATTGCCAAGAAGGGCACATTTTTACCACATGTGTGTTTGGTCATACAACAGATCGAGCCATCCAAGAGATTCCATGCCATTATGGGCAGCATTCATCTAACTGGGCTGCTATGTAGATAGATACCCATGACTACCAATTCTTGTGCAGCCCACCAATGTTTCCTGACATACAGTTTTGCTTTAGTCTAGACATAATCAGTTACATTAGCCCCCAAAACTTAATGTCCAGCCTAGACTGGTGGGTTGTGATGCCAGATCCACGAGATATACAAATGTGGGAAAGACTCTTCATTCCTGTGGGTGGAAGGCTGAATTATAGCGACAACAGAAGGGGGGGGGGGGAAGCCAAGCAAGCCATTTAGTTGTTGGAGGCTCTGCAGTGATTGATGAGATCCATCCTTCCTCCTACCTGTGAGATTTATATTTAAGTTTTATAGATTATTTTCTTCACTGGCAAATTCGCCACATCACATTCCTTGTGGTGCTGGATGCCGGCTCTTGAAGGTGCTAATGAGGTATGTCATAGCTAAAAATACCAGAAAAAAATATAGTCCCACATGCATAATAAATCTTTTCCTACCAAATCTTTTCAAGTGAGTCTATGCAAACACCCACACAAAGTTGTAGTCGTTTTATTTACCATGGCAACATGAAATACTAAATAGCACAAATTGCCGTCTAGCTTCTCAAAGTACTCTTAGGGTATTCACATCCTGGTTGGAGAGTATACAGGAGGAAGAAATGTGTGTTTAGACAGCTAAAACTCCAACAGCTGATTCTTCTCTGAAAAATCATAGGTGGAGAAGGCAATTTGCAGAAGAAAAGCCAGCTCATCACCAGTGTTCCCTCTAAGCTGAGTTAGTGTGAGCTAGCTCACAGTTTTTAGCCTCCAGCTCACAGATTTTTGTCCTAGCTCAGGAAGGACGGCTCCAGAGCAAGCTAATTTATGCAGTAGTCAAATTGCTCGCTCACAACTTTAATGCCAGTCGCTTACAAAGGAGAACATTTGCTCACAGGACTCTGCAGCTTAGAGGGAACATTGCTCATCACCCTTCCACAATCCTTAATTTGTCCAATACGGATTTTCTTCACCCAGTCATTGTCCTATCAGCTGGGGATCCAGACCTATTATTCTGTCACAAATCTGTAACTACAGGTAGTTTGAAGCTGGCTAGGGGGAAAAAAGACAATTTGAAAGGGAAAGTAGTTGTGAGTGATCCTGTAGTAAAAACATGATGGGATTCAGGATTGATCCCTGACACATTAATTGGTTAAGAGGTTTCAAGTAGTAAGGCTGGGAGACATTAAATCAGAACCCTTTAATTGATAACCTGGGCCAGAAGATGTTAGGTTAGTTATAGTGCAATCTAAGAAAAGTTACTCCTTCTATGCCCATTAACTAAGCCCTAACTCTGTCTAGGATTGAGTCCAATGGCACCTTTAAAACCAACAAAGTTTTATTCAAGGTATAAGCTGTTGTGTGCACATACACTTCTTCAGATTCAGTGAAACAAGCCATCCTCAACCATTACATATATAGGTAGGGGGTTAGTTTCCAGGAAGGGCTAGGTAGAGTCAAGATGCATAAGTAAATGGGCGATTATAGCTGAGATTGGATTAAATCAATTGGTAATACCTGTGAGGCACACAGCCACCAAATGCCAAAGCAAGTGACGTGCATTGTCACACTGCCTCGAGAGGACCCCAGGACATCATGGTGTCTCACACCTGTGGATGTCATCACTCAGGGCAAAAAGTCTGGTCCCAGTGATTGCCCTGCCTGTGAAAGGTGGAGATGGCTTGTGGAAGGGCGTCATGACACAAAGGGAAGTGGCTGAGAGGGAAAGAAAAGAAAATTAAAAGACCACCCAAACTTCAGGACAAGTCCCTGGCTAAAATGTTAGCAATGCGGTCATGGCAATTACCTTGATGAGGGGGGCAGTCAGATCTTGCCCTAGTATGCTGCCACACCACAAGCACTCAAACTGAAATGCAGGGAGAGAGAGGGATAGTTCACATTCAGCAGTTAATGGCTTAGCACCCCCCCCCACATCCTGGTGTCAAACTCTGCTTAGTTTGCCATAGTTATGGGGGGGTTCTTCCTGGGGGGGGTGAATGGCTGAGTGTGTGAACAGCTCTATCATAGGCATTGCAACTCTTCCTTACGATACCTTCCTCCTAGAGGAACATCCTTGAGACCGAAGCTGTGCCAGCTTGCTTTTGTAGATAACGGGATTGTATATTCCCAGGTTAGGGGGGGGGGGTAGTGAATGCAAGAGTTAGGCGAGATGGCTGCAATGTGAGATTGGATATTCTAGAGGGGGCCCTGTTTGAACTGTCTATATCTCTGAACTTCCCTGCCAGAATCTCAGTTCTGACATGGTACTGTTCTAACCTGGATCATGTTGATATCTCAATAAAAAATCACTGCCAAAAAGAGTGTTGCTGGGAGTCTCTTGACCAGGAGTCTGACACCTGGGAGAAAAATTAAAAAGAAAAACAAGACATTCTCTTCTTACAGGAAGTTCCTACCATAGTGTTCCTGGTAATTCCTAGAGCTATCTGGAAGTGACGGTGGCACAGTGACAAAGAGTAGCTCTAGGAACTGAGGGTAACTTTTTCTATTGGTTGACAATTTTTTTATTGAGTTTGTCCAGTATTTTGTTGAAACCATCTGGCAGCCCTATCCTCATCTGCCACTTTGGGTTCTGAAAACTGGGCCAGAGAGTCAGCAAACCAGAGACAGTGATGTTAAGGGAAGGGAGATATCACATAGCCACAGGGATGGGAGAAGCTTGAACTGGAGACCAGGGATAAAGGGGGGACATATCTGGATGCTCTGATCAAATGGGAACACGGCCAGGGAGCAAAGCCTCAGAAAAATGTCTAGACTTCCCTGAATGTTTCCAGATGTCAGAGACAATTTCTGTGTCGACTAGTCTCCCTTCTGAGGTTAACAGAGCATATCCAGGTCAGATTTTGATTAGCTATGTTCTGAATGCACATCTCTAATAATAACCATACGCTTGGAGAGGCAAGTTCAGAGTCTTATGTAGACAGTAGTGTCCTCATTTGAATTCTCTGTTTCTTGCCGTGTGTGCTGAAAATGTCTAGCATCCTCTGCCACATTTTAAAAGCCAGCTATAGCTAAACAGTTGTTATGATTGAAAATACTAAACAGTGAGAGATATTTATCAAGGATTCCCCCTCCTCAAACCAAAATAGTTTACTCTGATCCCACAACTCAAAGCCCGTTGGGTCTAAGCGATTACTGGATTGTGTGGCAAATCTTTTTGTGTGGCAAATCTTTTTGAGTTTCAAGATCATTGAAATGACTCAATATATGGCTTCTTTCATTTAACTCAATTTGTTGTCTTTGTCTTTAAAAGGTAACCTTGTGTACACGCATCGCAGACATCATAAATAAGGAAAGCCTTCAACCAAAACAACTTCTAGAACAAAAGCTACATGCTGCCATTCCGTGGTTCCTCTATATGCAACTCAATCATGTGCTGTCTACCCTTAAAATTATCTCTCCTCAACAACCTCCTAAATCTAACTTTGAAAAAAATCCTGGATTCTACTGGAAATTCATCAAAAGGATTGATCTCTAAAGTCTACAATATTTTACTTAACCTTTACAACACAACAGATCTACCTTACAGAAGCAAGTGGCAGACTGTGGTCTTACGATCACAGACGAACTCTGGGATCAAGTTTGGTCATCACCAATGCTCACGTCACCAATCATTAGTACTCAACTTCAGTCATACAAAATTATTACTCGTTGGTACATGACTTCCAGAAAACTTGCGTACTCTTCACCAAATGCTTTGCCACTATGCTGGAGGAACTGTGGGAATATCGGATCCTATGCCCACTGCTGGTGGGACTGCCCAACCATAATCTCCTTTTGGCAGGATGTTCTTGGTCAAATCAAGGTTATTACTGGATATAGCATACCACTGAAACCAGAACTACTATTTCTCAACATCTGGCAAAATCTCCATATTCCAACGATTCGAAAAGACCTCATTACAAGCTTGATAGTGGCAGCAAGATCCTGCATTGCATCCAGAAGGAAATATCACCTCGCCCCCACGACTGAGCTTTGGTTCACCAAAGTCTGGGATCTCTTCATCATAGAGGAAATCACAGACCACATTAGAAGCATAGACCAATTTCCTAAGAAGACCTTCTTCTCTGCAAAATGGTTTTTTTGAATTCATAACAGAAAACGAAATCCAACCACAAAAACAAATATATCTTAAACTACTATACACCTAAAAAACATGTCCATCACACTCCTTTTCACTACAATATGCTGGTTGTGTTCCACTAGGCTAAGCTTTCTTTCACATACAATCAACATGAGATAGCTCTGAATTAGCATTATTTAGATAGTTATATGTATACAAACAATTGATGTTATTTGTTTTGTTTTTGGTTTTTTTGAGAAGCTGTTTTACTACCTCCAACATCTACTATACCTATGCTATCCCACCTTACAACTTGAAATTTTGAATGTTGTTATAATATGAACATTTATAGATTTAATGAAAATTAATAAAAGTTAATGATTTTAAAAAAGCTAACCTTATGTGCACGCCTTTGTCTTATTGTTGTTGAGTTCAAACTACAGCACGCTAACACTGTGATGTTAGTGTGGGTGGAGTGTTTCAGAGGTCAGGAGCACTCCCTAGAAAGGAGTTAAAAGACACCACTTGTATTGTCTACTTCAAGGGGCAAAATACCTTGAACTGGCCCTGACCACTCAATGCAGGGTTTTAAGATCAATTTTGAAGTCTCTGCTCAACTGAAAGAGCTGAGGCTTTGTAGGGAAGATATCGATGTGACATCCAGTGCTCCTGCTAAGCTGTCGAGTCTTGTAAGCAAAAATTCTACTTTGTGAGCTCCTGGCATTACAGTTGTGAGCCAGCGATTTGGCTGCTGCATACATTAGTTTGCTCTGGAGCCATCCTTCCTGAGCTAAGATAAAAATGTGTGAGTCAGAGGCTAAAAAACTGTGAGCTAGCTCACACTAACTCAGCTTAGAGGGAACGCTGGGCATGATGGCATTTTATTTTACTTATTTCATTTATACCCCACCTCTCTCCCCAGAGGGGACCCAAAGACATGTCACAGTAACACCAATAATTCAGCCTAAGCCTTTTGTGCATTTTCGTAAGCTGAGAGAAAACTTGACTTGGACCAGCATTTTCAGCCACAACCATGTGTGAAATGCTGTATCTACCTCCACTCTCAAAGGCTCTAGAAGAAACTGGATTTTCTTGGAAGTTCTACGGGACATTGTGACATTCGCATTCCATCACCACACTCTCTGTCCGGTGAGCTGTTGAGTGAGGATGGGACACAAATGTAGAATTTGTTGTGAGCTCTCAGTTAATTGTTTAACTGTAAAGACAAGGAAGGGGGATTTATTCTTTTGCGAAAGAAACAAGTCAAGACCTTGAAACATTTATCCCTCTGTTTTTGACCCTCTTGGAACAGCATCACTGCTACGTATACTAGAACTTGAGGGCATCCAATGATATTGATGGGCAGTAGCTTCAGGACCGACAAAAGGAAATACTACTTTACACAGAGAGGGATTAAAATGTGGAATTTGCTGCCAGATGGTGTAGTGATAGCCACAGGAAAGAACAGCTTTAAAGGGGGATTAGACAGATTCATGGAGGGTAAGTCTTTCAATGGCTACTAGCCATGGTGACTGAGGGGAGCCTCCACATTCAGAAGCACTAAACCTCTGAATTCCAAAGCCAGGAGGCAACATCAGGGGACGGTCTTTGTTTCCATAGCCTGTTGTTGGCCATCCAGAGGAACTGATTGGCCACTGTGTGAGACAGGATGCTGGACTAGATGGACCATTGGTCTGATCCAGCAGGGCTCTTATGTTCTTATTAATATCTGTGATAATACATCTTATGATCTAATATTGTTAGCATTTATTTTTTATGAGCAAGATTCATATAAAAAACCCCAAAACCCGAAGCTCATATTTTCTGTATAACATTCTAAAGCAAACATTTGTACCTTGGATTTTCTTTTAATGTTAATTTTCTCTTCTCCATATTTTATATAGCTCTTTATTCATCCCGCTAGTTTACTGGGGGGGGGAGGGCTCATATGAAAAAAAAATAAACTAGTAGATAATTTGGTTTGCAAAGATTATAAAGCTTGATGTTTTTATAGGCTCTGGCAAATATAGATAATTATACATTTGCTTTCTGTGAAGTAAATTTTCATGGATACTAGAATTAAAGTATAAATTAGATTTGGAAGATGTTATCTTGTTCACTAAAATCTTGCCTAGCAATTTATACTTCCTGCAAGAAGCATTTAGATCTATGACTTGGATATTGTCATAGGCCCCGACTGAATTAAAGTTAGTTGCCACTAAGTCCCACTTAAAGCAATAGGATATATTAGTTGCAACTGATGATTTCAGTGGAACTTAGTTCAGAATAACATGGGGACCATGTAGTATTGCCTCCCTGGATCTGAAAATTAGGGCAATGGATGCAGTGTCGACAAGCACGAAAAATCTTAACCCAAATACATGCAGGGATTCCACATGTTTTCCCCTCAGATTCATGATCTCACCCCCCCTCCCTTTAGCTTTCTTGCCTTGGGGCTCATTAGCCTACATAGTCATTGATAGGAAGATAAGGAATGTATGTTCACTGATAGCTTCCCTCTAGGGGCTGACTGGATATCGTTCTTTGCCATTTCAGAAAGTACACCTGTAGAATACAATACCATACAAAATTTATGAACATCATACGGAGACCTGATGCTTCTTTTTCCTTAGAAGGAAAACCATAAGCAAACTTAGACCGCATCTTGGAAAAAATGGGGTAAAGCCTCTGAGCGTGGGTCATGAAAAGACATACTAGGAATAGGTACAACTCACAAAGTACCTGTTGACCATACCTCCTTCATGATATCCTGAGCAAGATCTGGTCATCACTCTCTGTACTGTGATCACACCCAAGATAGATCACACCCAAGATGCCATCTATATTATGCACCTCAGTTGGTGAAGAACATGGCAACAGGTTTGCTCACTGGAGAAACTCATAGAGAACATCTTCTGCTGGTTTTGAAAAACTTCCCATTGGGTTGTCATTTGAAAGACATTGCAGAGTTGGAGAAAGTGCAGAGGAGAGCAACCAGTATGATTATGGGTTTGGAATTCTTTTTCCTATGAGAATGGAGAAAGTAGATAGACCCCTCCCAGATGAAGTTGCCAGGCATGGCCTGACAGCCAGCAGAAGTAGGGGAGGGAAGCAGAGACAAGGAGGGCACAGTCAGGTAAGCCATCACCCGGCAGTGATTTAGATTCTTTTTCTTCCACCAGCTGGGGGGGGGGAGAATGGGGGATGGCAGCTCTACTCCCAGACTAATAGAACTCGGGGACACCCAATGAAGTCAATTGGCAAAATTCAGAATGCCCCATCAAGGTCAGTATTGAGAGCCAGTTTGGTGTAGTGGTTAAGTGCTCAGACTCTAATCTGGGAGAACCGGGTTTGATTCCCCACTCCTCCACTTGCACCTGGCTGGATGACCTTGGGCAAGCCGTAGCTCTGATGAGCTGTTCTTGAAAAAGAGCAGTTTCTGTCAAGAGCTCTCTCAGCCCCACCTACCTCACAGGGTGTCTGTTGTGGGGAGGGGGAGGGAAAGAAGTTTGTAAGCCGCTCTGAGACTCCTTTGGGTAGTTAAAGGTGGGGTATAAATCCAATCTTCCTCCTCTTCTCTTCTATTTTGACTGGCAGCAGCTACCCACAGTTGCAGGCAACGATCTTTAACATCAACTGGATCTTCTTCTCTGTGGGGGGCTTGACCAGACTCCTCCTCCTCCATACCCTGCACCTTCTTCCCTGCTTTGCTGGGGTTCATGCCTCCTTCCCTTCTTGGCACAGGGCTTGGCCAGACTGTGCACCTCCTTCCCCACACCACATGGGACAAAGCCCACCAGCCCACCCCATACCGACCAAGGGCAGCCCCTTGCTTGGGGTTGTGGTGACCATGGTGGGGGGCAGGCCTCCAGGCCACTGGCCCACTGGGACTCTTCCCAGGGGCCTTAGTGGCCAATCCGCTCTTGCCAGTGGTGCAATTCTTATGTTCTTACATTGCATTCTTAAATTCATCCAGTTTGGATTTTTACGCTTTATATTTTGTTCCAGTTTGAATATTTCCAAGAAGAGTGCATGTTATTAAACACTAGCCACATATCAAGAAGCAAGAAACCTTGCTAGGGATTTACTGTGTAATCCTATGCAGAGTGACTTCAGTCTAAGCCCACTAAAATCAATGTGCTTAGACCGCACTAACTCTGCCTAGGATTGCTCTGGTAGTGTCATTTAAAATATCATTGTACCAGCTCATAAACATACACAGAACATCATCATTTGCATAAGAAGAAAATATATATCGTATGTCTTGGGTATGAGCTTAGCCGAGCGGCCCATTGCATTTTCTTTATCAGTCAAAAGCAAGGTTGTCCAGAGTGTTGAATTATAATTCTAAAAGACAAACAAAAAAAATTGCATTGCCCATAGTCTCCATTTACCATTTAAAGAAGCTATAATGATCTAATTAGCCTTTTGTCCTTTCCCTTTGTCAGAATAATAATAATTTTAAAAATATGCGGTACATTTGGGCAGCCCGCTGTGCTGCCAAACAGCCGGCATGAATTCTAAAGGGTGACGGGGGCTGTGATGACTTCCCTGCAGCCGTCATAGCACATCACATAGTTGAAATGGGGGGGTGACAATAACTTCCTGGGGAAAGACAAGAAAGGAGTAACAGGCTCACTTCTGGGTGGGAGATGGGTTTTTGGTCCAGCCGGCTCCATCGGACTCTGCTCCAATGGAAGGCTCAGCTGGAGGGAGGCCAAACCATACACATTTCTGAGCACCTCTTTTTTCTGTTCTGTATACTTTGCAATGATTCTGAGGAGTGGAAAGGCTTTTAGCCACCTTCTCATGCCAAACTGTATTATTTGCATTGTGGGGCAAGGATGGATTTCAATGATGATGATGATGATGATGATGATGATGATGATGATGATGATGATGATGATGATGATGATGATGATGATGATGATGATACCCTGCCCTTCACTCAGAGTCTCAGAGCGGCTTACAAACTCCTTTCCCTTCCCCTCCCCACAACAGACACCCTGGGAGGTAGGTGGGGCTGAGAGAGCTCTGACAGAGAAACTGCTCTTTTTCGAGGACAGCTCTGGAGGAGTGGGGAATCAAACCCAGTTCTCCCAGATTAGAGTCTGAGCACTTAACCACTACACCAAACTGGGCCAAACAGGCATTGTGTGTGATAAAGAAAATGTAGGTGGTGGCCAGGGAGGATCTGTGGCTACTGAAAAAGGATTAGATATTGATGGGGGTGGGACAACCCCGTGGCTAGAAAATTTTTGTAAGCGGGGCAACTACCGGGAGTGGGGTGGAACACCAAAAATAAACCCAACTTGCCTACGGAAGCCATAGACTCATCAGAAACGTCGGGGGTGATGCTCACCCCACCTCAGCCGTTCCAACCACCCTCCTGGAAGTCAACCAGAGAACCAAGCCAGTTCTGGGTCACGTACCCTCCCGACCTTCTCCAAAGGGCTTGCCAGATATGTCCCATTCACAGCCACAAAGAAAGCCTAGCCATACACAAGGGAGAGTGCGCAAGAGAACCCCTGATGGTGCATCACTAAAACCCCATCCATTCACAATCACCAGCTTGCCCCCTCCATTGGCTAAAGGGTGTTCTGGTCACCACCAGGGCTATTTTTGGGCAGGAACGCACAGGAACGGAGTTCTGGCTGGCTCCCAAGTTGGCCATGCCCAGCAGGAACTCATTAGCAGTGGCCCGATATGCTAATGAGTTCCTGCTGTTGGGTGTGGCCTATTATGCTAATGAGTTCCTGGCTGGGCTTTTTCTACAAAAAGAGCCCTGGCACACACTGGCTTGTGTGCCTTGCCAGTTGAGCCTTGTGGGGAGAGGTGGGGAGAAAGCTTAACACACAAGCTAGTGACCCCTTTCTGTAAATCAGTGCAATGGTGCTCAGTGCTGCAAAACTCCATCCTCTTTCTCATTTACTAGGCAGAGAGAATGAGGCTGCCATGGCAGAGGGGAAGGAGAGGGGCAGCTGACACGTGGCCTCGCTGGGTCTTCCTGCTTCCACAGCTGGCTTCTCAAGCTTTGCCTGTCTGCTGGTAGGGAGCACTTCACTGCACTGAGGGATCTGGCATCCTGTGAGGGGCACTGGCCTCATCAGCCCCCCATAGCCCCAGGCCAGAGGCAGGAGCTGCAAGGACTCATGGGGGAGAGGACATACCATCCCTCTGCTGGCTCTCACTTCCAGCTTCCTCTATTTTCTTTCATGTTTAGCCCACTTTTCTCTCCAACTGGGACCCAAAGTGGCTTACAAAAGTCTCCTCATCTTGATTGCACTCTCACAACAATCCTGTGAGGTAGGTGAGGATGAGTGTGTATGACTAGCTGAAGGTCCACCAGTGAGCATCCATGGCACAGCCTTCTCTTGTTCTGGGCCCTGTTCACATCCCACCCCTGTCCTCTATATGGTTCCTTTACTTCCCTTCCTCCTGCTGGTTTCTGTCCCCACCCTAGAGCTCTGGCTTCTCTGGGGCTGGCCCACTTTAAGAGCAGGTACCCATTCATTTACTCGCCCGTTTGGGCTTTCAAACCGCTGGTTCTGTGGTACCTTCAGAGACTTCATATTAGCCTTCAGCAAAGAATATTCTGGAATGCTATAAAGCACAGAACCAGACAGTAGTGCAGAGACATAAGTTGTTTTCTTTTGTCTGTTTCATTTTTTGTTTTGTTTTTTAACCTGCCACAATTCAGGCACATGATTTGCTGTAGAAAATAAAACACTCTAAACATCTGATCATAGATGGAACAGTGAAAGTGTGTTCTTCAAGATAACCCATTCCCTGTTGAAGGGCAGACATTCATCGGAGCCGCTCAGTCTTTTCCCAGGCATTTCAATGGAAATTTAAAGTAAAACCTTAAGGTGGCTGCTATACAAATCCTCAAACGTGTGTGCATTTCAAAGGTCTTCTCAGTGACAGACAACATAGTTCATATTTTCTGTCTGATAAAGATTACAGGCACTTGGAAATGCACGCATGAAGCTGCCTTATACTGAATCAGGCCATCAGTTCATCAAGGTCAGTATTGTCTACTCAGACTGACAGCAGCTCTCCAGGGTCTCAGGCAGAGGTCTTCTACATCACCTACCACCTGGTCATTTTAGCTGGAGATGCCAGGGATTGAACCTGGGACCTGCTGCATGCCAAGCAGAGGGTCTACCACTGAGCCACAGCCCCAGTCTGGGTTCAGGGTTGGTTCAAGGGACTGAGTAACTCCATCACTACTTCCCATGTTTGAAAATGCCTTCCCCAGCAGCACTGGCAATGCCACGGGACTGCACTTGAACCTGGCTGGTGGTGACCCCATGGATCTGGGAAATGGCCATTTTTAAAAATCATGGCTTGGTTCCTAGGATCATGTCCTACATTCACTTCACTCCAGCCACAGCACAGCTCACTTCCTTTGTCACTAGTACTTTTGTTTGTGCAAGGGCCATTGAAAATCATTGCTGTTGCACAAATGGCTAGTTGCCATAGTGAAGCACATAGGAATCACGTGGAAGACCATATGGTCCTAGGATCCAAGCCCATGTTATTTCAATTGTTGAGTTATTTTATTGTTGATATTGTATTTCACAGAAATGATTATGAATATGCCTTAACAACACGTAGTTGATAGGTACTGTGTATATAAGTAGCCATAATAGAGTTTGTTTGTTTATTTGGAAAAAAATGATGTGCGGCACTTCTCCCCAAACCAGCTCAAGGCAGCTTGCAAAGTACAAAACGATAAAATAATAAAAGCAACATTCAATTAATGACTGTTAAAGCAAGCCATTAAAAATAAGTCATTATTACAAGCCAGAGATACAGAAGCAGCATAAAGCAATAGTCAACAACCTGAAATGATATTCATAAAACATAAACAATCTCTCTTATAAAGTACTAAATGTGGAAACCCTGGTCATCTCTGCTCAATAGGCATTGCAAGCGTTATCAAGGTTCACTGCCTGCAATAATGTATAGGGATTGGAGGGTATTTTGTATTTTATGGAGCTTTCTGCTCTTTTCCCAATGGACTGAGTCCAACCAGCTTTTCCTCCGGTGAAAAACAGGAGTAGGGGGATTGAACCGGGGACCACTCAATTTGACCACTCAGGGAGGCTATGGTGGGGACCATGGGACATGTATGGACAAAACCCAGGTGGATTGGGGGCTGTATTAAGGAAGAGTTGAAGAAGATTGAGCAAAAAAAAAAAAAGCTGACTAGATCCACACTGGAACACACATGAAACTGCCTTTCACATCTCCTACTGCTGGATTGAACCTGGGACCTTCTGTATCCTAAGCAGATGCTTTACCACTGAGCCATGACCCTTCCCAAATCCAATCCAATATCTTTATCTGGGATAGGAATTGATCCATGATTTTGTATTCATTTTCAAGGAGATGCATACTTGCACATCATTAAAATTGTGGGAGGGGGCATCAGCCCACATGAGTCAAGAGACTTTTTCCAAGGAGGTGACTGGTCTGGGCTGCCATTGAGTTATGGCTGCGATTGAATGCAGAACATTTTATAGAAGTTTTCATGATTGGTTTTAAAATAGGGTCGATAGCCAGTTGGCTGTGTAAGGGGGTTGATGTTCAGATTATTAGATTTTATTGTGAGTTTTATTGCCAGGCGCTCTGAAGCTTGTAGGGTGTGAGAATTATTTGGATTATTAAATCCATTGTTCCATGCTGAAAATTCAGTGCTGTTACCTATCCTGAGCCATGAGGATATAGAGGGGTGTACATTAAAATAAGCAAACAATGCCTAGGCTTGAAAGAACTGTGTACCTTGTTCTATATCTTTGGCCTTCGGGTTCTGCTGAAGAGCATCCTGCCAGACATCAGGGGAAACACCCTTTGGTGAGTGAAAGGACTTTCGTAAGATGGTTGTGTTATATAGGATAGTAGGGTTGCCAACTGCCAGGTGGCTCCTGGGGATCTCCCAGAATCACAACTGATCTCCAGACCACAGAGATCAGTTCTCCTGGAAAGAATGGATGCTTTGGAGGGTGGAATCTATGGCATTATACCTTGTTGAGGTCCCACCCTTCCCCAAGGCCTATTTTCCCATGTTCCACTCTTGTAGGACAAGGGATCAATGGATGTGATGGATGAATGTGATTTTTGATATTTTTCTTGACATGTAAAATGACAGCTGTCACCATGCCTTATTAGGAGTCTGATTATAAGTGAATTTAGACACTTAGTGTGTAGCCCAGGTAGAAGAGACCTAGAATAGAATTAATGAGAGTATTTTTAATTGCCAAAGGTTCTTTTTGATAGATTCAAAAAGTAATGGAATTGAATCCATGTTTGAAATTATAAGCTTCCTGGTTGAAGGACATTCTGAAAGTGTAGCTATGAGATGGAAAGACGGAGTGTTCTCAAAACAAATATCTTTTTGTGTAGAGCTGAGCATCTGGCCCCAGAATGTCTGCCAAGAGCTAAGTTTTATGTATCTTATCTGGAAACTCCCTAGTTTCATGCTGAAGCAAACAAGCCAGGAATGATGCCAGAAGGAGGCCCCTCTGTTCATTGATGTTTTCCACTGTTCCGGGACCAGATAAGACGATGCAATTATTGACACTTAAGATCCACATGGGGGTTCGCCAATAGAAAAATGCCAGCTCAGCTGATGCTCCGATGATGGACACCAATTAAATAATTCTTCATGTATAAACTGTAATTATGTCAGTTGGGGTAGGGGCAGAATACAGCTTGGTGGTACTGGGTGTCAAGGTATCCAGTCCTGTATTTCCTGATTATTGCACAATAAACAGATATTTATCCACTCCCTGGACTCCAATTGTGCATTCTTTATTCGGCCCTGGGAGCACACGGGGCACAGATTTGTGCATCACTCTCAAGCCCTCTGGAATTCCCCAATCCAAAGTTGGTAACCCTAAAGGATAGGCAGTGTCTCTTGGGGGGGGGTCCCCAGTGGACAAACTTTTTATTTTAGATTCCTGTCATAGTGTTGGATTAGGACTGTGGTACTTGAATTCTAATCCTTTTTGGGACATGAAGTTCCCTGGGTAACCTAGGGCCAGTCGCTGTCTTTGTCAGAAGGAGGAGGAGGAGGTGGAGGAGATTGAATTTATACCCTGCCCTTCACTTGGAGTATCAGAGCAGTTTACAATCTCCTTCCTCTCCCCACAACAGACACCCTCTGAGGTAGGTGGGGCTGGGAGAGCTCTGAAATAACTGCTCTTGATAGAACAGCTCTGAGAGAACTGTGACTGACCGAGGGTCACCCAGCTGGCTTATATGGAGTTATGGGGAATCAAACCCAGTTCTTGTGATTAGAGTCCGCTGCTCTTAACCACTACACCAAACTGGCTTGGTGTCTAGAAATACAATATTTAATAATGTAGATAATTGTACTGGAAACGTTTAACACGCAGGGGAAATTCCAAGGGCCAGATCTATTCTATTTAATAATTAGAAAAGCAAAGGGGTTTGCTTTGATTGTTTTCATAGAGGAAAACAAATGTTTCTCTTGGGAGAAATATTCCATGTCTTATCCCATACTTCTCATTTCTGCAGATTAATCTTCAGTTCAGTGCTAAGATCATTTATCTAAAGGGTTTCTTTAAAGGGGGAGGGGGGAGAGAGAGAGAGAGCAAAAATTAGGATTTATTTGCCATCTCCATTTATCTGTTTACAGAGCTAGCTGTTTGTAAATAAGATTAAATTCCGATGTCACTTCATCTAATTGATTGAAGACTGATTGGATCCTAGGAAATGTGAGTTTATTTATAGATGCTTTGATGAGACACAGTTTAAGCCAAAGATGATGCCTGAGAAACAGCACTGCCAGACTGCAATCTGAAGATTTCTCTTGTACCTTTAAATAAACTGCTGTATTACGACAACACCATTCCTTCATCAGTGAGTAACTATAACCTGCCCCCACAATTCTAGGTTGGGAAGAAAAAGTTTCCAGGTGAGAGAAATGCTGTCTGCTGCAGCCATCTTTTTTAAAACAGTAGTATTCAATCCATCATATATACTTTGTGATTTAGACATTACAGAATACACAGGCTGGGTTTGGGGTGCCCACATGGTGTAACAGTCAGATGTGAGTTGCAGGTCCTCCTCAGTTGCCACATTCATGGGTATAGTGCTTCTGGGTATAGTGGTTAAAAGTGGAGGGCTCTAATCTGGATAACCGGGTTGGATTCCCCACACCGCCACATGCAGCCTGCTGAAGACCTTGGGTCAGTCACAGTTCTCTCAGTGCTCTCAAGAGCAATTCTCTCAGCGCTCTCTCAGCCCCACCTACCTCATAGGGTGTCTATTGTGGGGAGAGGAAGGGAAGGAGATTGTAAACTGCTCTGAGACTCTGGGTGAAGGGCAGGGTATAAATCCAACTTTTTTACTTCTTCTTCAGCTCCCCACACCCTGCCGTGTCTTTTTGCAACCTGAAATATTCCTAGGTCAGTTGTGGAAATCCACATTTCCACTGGTATACATGGGTTTTCCCCAACATAACCAACAGTATCTTCACCCCCCACCAGGCCCTTTCAGATTAGGAAACAGCACAAGGGAAGGATGAAGACCTTGCACCATGGTCATGATATGAATTGGGCACAGCACATAATTCTGAAGAACTCACAATTTATGTAAAGACTGTTACACAGGCTGGGAACCCTGTGTAATCTGTGTGATTTGTGACTTGATTTGGAGGGTCATGGTAGGATCTGAACCATCAGTAGATCTTGAACAGGTGGTTGGATGAATGTCCAACAGGAGTTCAGTTGTGCAACAGCTTCTCTGACCAAAGTCCAGTACTATTGTTGCCAATGCGCTAAGGGTGCTAAGGTTCTTTGACTTGTGTGGCTAGCCAATAAACCACACAGTGAAAACAATCATCCAGGCAGTAACAAAAGTATTTAGTTGAATAAAGGAGCATCTCACAGCTTAATTCAGCATGGGTGTTCAATGAGCAAATACAGAAAGCAGACTTATATACTCTTCTTGCTCCTCCTCAATTTACATCATCACTGACATCATGTAGACATGCTCAGTTCAGTTTTCTTTGTCTGGCCAGTCATCAATCACATATTTGGCACACAGGATGTTAGTTGACTGCGTTTCCACTCCTACAATGCAGGTGCAGCTCATTATTTTTAATTTACGATTTTGTTTGCTTCTCTTGGCATTACTCCCAGGCTCCTTCTGCCTTTGAATGAACTTTCTGGCTAAGTTCATTCTCAGTACTAAATTCCGTTAGTTCTTGTCATCAAAAATTAAAACATGCATATAGAAGTATAACAGCCCTCTTAAAACATTCCTATAAGCTTATTTTCACTAACAAGTATACAAAATATGAAAACAATATCATTACAATGACATTCTAAAACATTAAACATGAATTAGTGTTTTAAAATAGCTTATGGCATAAAGCTCTTGTAAGTGCATTGAATCTATTTTTTACTTTTCATTTTGGTTTATCAGAATATTTTTTGGTCATTTTATGAAGCTTCTTCTGTTAAAATTAAAGTTTATAATTTGTAAAACACATAGCTCAGTTCAGCCTGTAGGAGACACTATTCTACAATAAAAATTCTGTATTCCTAATTGACCTCTTTTAATTGTTGCCAAGAGTCATGATTAATGACTTTTGTTCTTGGCTGAACTTATACACACCTGGTCATTATTTTTAACTTTCTACTTATTTGTTAGTTATTTGTTAGTAGCTGGGTACTCCTTAAAACTTCAAAGGACACACTTCGGAACATCTCCCCTCGTTAGTTCTTTCACTTGGCTTTAAACACAATTCCTTAAAATCTAACTACTTTTTTCTTTAGGCAAATAGTCTTTGTCTTAAGCTAAGTACACTTTTTATAGCAGAACTTAAAATTGTTGGAGTTTTTGCTTTTTACAAACATCTTATATATATATTCAGCTTTAAACATAACATGAAGTTCTAAAACACACAAAGGGATTTCTCTGTTACAATATATAGATGTCCTTTGTTTTACTCCAATTAAACCCTTTGAAGTAACAATAAATCTCAAAGTTGGCAATAGTAAAACTGCTGGCATACACCTATTCAATTCATTAAGCACAGCTTTCTGTAATTCCAGTTAAAAATGGAGAGTGTTTTCCTTCTTTAAAATAATAGGCCAACAGGCAAAACATATACATACATACATACATAGACATTGATAGAATATCTAAACTTAGAGAATAAACATGATCTGGACTTCTCATTTAAACAACTTAACCATAAGCTCTCATTCTCAGCCATTGCACTCTATTTAACCTTTTGGCATCTCTTTGGCTGGCAAATCCTTGCCAGGTCAAATTGACCAATTCTTTTGAAGCAGCAGAATTCTATAATAAATCCCAGTCACTCAACAGGTCCTAATGAAAAATTGGCTGAGAAGACAGAACACCTGCAATAGTTCCCAATTAAAAGGTTATATCACAAACACTCCCCTTTTCTTTGAAACAAGGGCTAGAAAAACATGTCAAGTAAAGAATGATTTACATCACTTGGTGTTATACAACACTGTCTAGTGTTTTAAAACAGGTTGTCAACCCTTCCAGGAGATTCCCAGAGAATTTCTCCCAAAGGCTTCCATAAAACAGCAATAATCAATTAAAAAAAAAAAACATTAGGACTCGGAGCCCTTCCTACACTATGAACAGAGCTGCCCTGTCAGAAATGCCGAGGAAACATACTCCCTAATCCCAATAAGAGCTTCCAGATCAGGCTTCCTTGCTGCTCTGTGCCAAACAGGTGGCTGCTGTGGCTTGGAGTCTGTTTGGCAAGCTCTGGCTGGTGTGTTGGCTGCATCTGCTCCTGGGTCAGTGAGACCTAGCCACATTGATCCATGCTTTAGTTACATCTAGACTGGACTTTTGCAATGTGTTCTAATTGGGGCTACCCTAGAAGAGTGTTTGGAAGTGAGTGCAAAATCCTGTGGCTAGACTGCTGGTTGGGGCAGTCCAAGTATTGGAACTGTATGTCCCCCAAACTACAGCAATTACACCGGCTACTGACCCATTCCCAATCCCAATTCACAATGTTAGTTTGTCCTTTAAAGTCCTACATGGCTTGGAACCAACCAGGGTACCTGAAGAATTGTTTTCTGCAATATGTTCCTGCCTGGGAATTAAGATTGCAGGAAGATAACATCCTGACAGTCCCCCCCAGTTAAAGATGCTTGTTTGGTGGATGCGTGAGAGGGCCTTTTCCATGGCAGCCCCGTAATTATGGAACAACCTTGCTAAGGAGGTGCACTTGGCTCCCTCATTGTTGATCTTCAGGAGGTAGTTGAAGACAACTTCATTTAGGAGTGCCTTTTGCTTTCTCTTATATTTTACACTGTTTTATTAATATTGCAAGCCACCTTGAGTTATAAAAATATTATAAACAAATAAAGAACAAAGAACAAAATAATCAATAATCAAAGTCCTTTCCTTTTCTCATAGAAAAGGCTACAACCAGCCCTTTATTTCAGCAGATATTTCTGTACTTACGCTCTCCAGTGTCCACATAAAACCCACAGATATATCTTTATTTATGCACATAAAATCTATACACATTGTAGTGGAAGGCCAGTGCATGCATGTTGACTGGATGTCGCTTGTGCAATGTCACTGATTGTTCAAACCACCATCGACATTTCCAATGTTAACTGCAGATTAAAGGTAAAGGTAAAGGTTCCCTTGCTCGAAAGCCAGTCGAATCCGACTCTAGGGTTGCGGTGCTCCTCTCCATTTCAAAGCCGAAGAGCCAGCGCTGTCCGAAGATGTTTCCGTGGTCATGTGGCCGGCATGACTAAACACCAAGGCGCACGGAACGCTGTTACCTTCCCACCGAAGTGATACCTATTTATCTACTTGCAATTTCTTGCTTTCGAACTGCTAGCTTGGCAGGAACTGGAACTAGAGACAGGAGCTCACTCCGTCTTGCGGCACCCGGGTCTTGAACTGCTGAACTACTGACCTTCCACAGCCTGCAGTTCAGCGTTTTAACCACTTGAGCCAACTGCAGATTGCCTAGTCCCTATAGAACCCTTGTCAAGGGTTGCTCAATACAGTGCATCCACCTGGATTATAGTGGAGGACAAGACAATGCATCCATGCCTGCTACTGTCATTCTCCTGCTATGGTCATCTCTTCCTAACACAGTAATAGAGCACAACTGGCTTCTCACACACTCATGCTCTCAGACTGTCTAGCTGAGCAAAGTTTGAGTCCTGCGGCACCATTAAGACCAACAAAGTTTAATTCTGGGTATAAGCTTTTGTGTGCATGCACACTTCATCAGATACATTGAAACAGTTTTCTTCAAGCCTTACATAGAGGTGTGTGTGTGGGTAATTGAGATCAATTGAGTTCTACTACTCTCCTCCCCCCCTACTCTTCGTAGCTTAACTGCTCTGCTCAGCTGGCTGTTGTTTAAATAAGCAATTAGATGGGTCACAAATCATATACATCAGTCATACGTAAATCCTGTGTTTTAATAAAATCCTCCTCTTCATTTTTTTGTCTGAGTAGTGCCTAGTGAGGCTAATGGTTCCAATTGGTTTGAATTGGCAGCATCTTTGCACATGCTCAGTTTTGAAGAAAACAAACAAACAAACAAATTCAAACCTGTGCAGCAGGCATTCAGGGAGGTTCAGCATGAACCGAAAAGGCTGGGTGACCAGCTTAGGGCCTACATCTGATTGACTTCTTCAAAGCTGGTACCTTTGACAGTCAAACCCATTTGTGGCCAAATTCACAGCATCCCTAACGTCTACTAAGTTCCTCAGTAGCCAGCATGCTTCTCTCGATCCACAGTTTCATTTCATTTGAACAGAGCGGAATCGTGTGAGTTCTGGTGCAGCAGATGGGAGCCTTACTGAACCGATGCCATGCTCACCTTGCATGACGTTTGTTGGCTTTGCAAAAAGCAAGCAGGCAGGTGTGTGACTGACACAAGCTGCTACATCAAGAAACTCAGGAACAGCAACATGGCAGTCTGCTGAAGCATAGCTAGTTCATAGTTTTGTCATTGTCCCGATGTCAGTTAACACTGCCATGGCTTTGGAATGTGTGGGGAGTGATCCTCCTCCCTCCTTGCTCACTAACGATGTCTCCTGTCTGGCTTGTTATCTGTCTCTATGTTTTTGACCTTGATCCCCCAGCTGCTCCTGAACCACTGGGAACGAACGGCTCACCTTTCTCCCACTCACTTTCCTCTCTCGCGTGCGGGACAATTGCACAATGCTTATTGGCGTTTGCTTGTAATGGGGGGTGTTTTGAAACTACTATAACTTTGGGTGCCTTGCTGCTTTAGGCCATTCCTAACAAAGAACGTTCATGTGTCATAGTTATGAACTACCAACAAACAGAATACTTCGTATGAAGCGCTGTGTGGTGTGATCTGACTATAGAACCTGACACCCGGGGCCTAGCCCTCCTGAAAGCTAAAGCAGATTTGCTTTGGCTATAGCTGCCTGGTGTTAGAATATCCTGCCCTGTGTTGCCTGCCTGCCTCTGTTGGCTTTCAAGGATCACTCCGCTGACCTACTTCAGCTGCTTGAGCATTTCTTTTTTGTTGAAGATTCAAAATGAGAATGGTGTTCTTTGCAGAACTCAACGGTGGCGAGAGATGGAGCAGGAAAAGTGCCATATAGGTCCCGTCTTGCTGAATAATGTGTGGATGAGATCATTATTCCATCCCCACCCCCCTTTTGTAACATCACTTCACTCAACACCCCCTCCCCCGTATTTGCTACTTCCTTGTCTTCCCTACTGCATGAGGGATCATGGGGAAATAATTCGAGGATAGAATCCTGGTTTGGATATAACACCCATGCAAACCCATGGTCCGTGATTGCACTGTGAGGTAACTAGACGGAGATTAAATCTGTCTCGATAGCGTATGTAGTTGGGGAGTCCCCTACTTTAGACTCCAAATGGGTGGAAGTTTCATCCCAACTAATGGGATCACACTTCCAAGAGCTGACTGAGCCACTGGGCCCAATCTTGAACATGGCTTCAGTTTTGGCCCCTAAAGACCTTGATCTAAAAAGAGGGGTGTGTAGGGAGTTAAACCTTGGAAAGGAAAACACCCCAAGTGATCACAGAGTTTTCCCGTCACATAATCAAAGCTGTAATAACTGGGCCATCAAACAATAATGGTAATTTTCTTGCCCTAATTGAGATATTTAAGGTTTCATCTGAACTCAGGACAATAGATGATCCTTTAATATTTAGTTGGGCCTATAAAGACCGTACTATGCCATATTTGGAGTTCAAAGAAGGGGTCTTACCATCCAATAAAACCTATGGACAAATCTGATGGGACTGTAGCACCGATTGACTAGTATTCAATGCACCAAGAGCCTGTAGACTCTCTTCAGTAGATAAGCAGATAGGAGGATGGGATGGTATTATTGGTTCACTGATGATAAGTTATTGCAGATTAAATTTTGTCACTACATCAATAAGATGGTCCAACTTAGTGAGGATGGAGTTCAACCGGCAAAAGATAGGGTGCACTGTCCTAGCTGTCAGACATGAAAGTTCAGCAGCCACATCAGCCCCTTCATCCCCCATCCCATGAAAACCTGAGGAAAGCCCACCTGAGATTGGCCTACTCACTGGCCCCGGTGCAGAAATATCAGGAGCCGTATCAGCTAAAGGTGTCTCTGTTTCAGGGGCTACGTCCAGAACAGAAAACTTGTTAGTGGTGAGAACAGTGAACTCAGGAGTATCAGGCAGAGTTAAAAGGTAACCGGTTCTTCTTTGTTTGGAGACTCAGTCCATTCTCTCGATCACTTATGTACCCCCATAGCTCCTCACTCCAGTTAAAGGAAAATCCAGAATACTTACAGGCAAGCTGGGTGCAAGTGTGTCAATTTACTGGTTTATTTTTCCTTTTAAAAGGAAGAACAAGACCCAATTTTATTTGAAACTACAGGGGCACCTGCCCACTCTGTCCACCAACCCTGTAAATCACTAAGCACACAGTATTTAACAGTAGTTTAAATCCTGAATGGGTGGTTCTGCCCCCAGCCAAAAAAAGCTGCAGGAATACTGGATGAAGCAACAACAAGAATGATATTTTCTCTTCTTTTTTTTGCAAACTGGGGCCAAAATTAGATTTATAACAAATATCCTAACCTGCCTTTCTGCACAATGTTCTCCTCTCTCCCATTTTATCCTCACAACAACCCTTTGAGATAGGTTAGACTAAAAAAGTGTGAGTGGCCCAAAGTCACTCAACAAGCTTCTGTGGTGGTGGGATTCAAACCTGGAGTCTTCCAGATCCTAGTCCAGGGGTCGCTAACTTTTTTAAACCCATGGGAACCTTTGGAATTCTGAAACAAATGGTGCCGCAGGAAGCAGAACCAGCCAGAGAATGTCAGGGAGTGAGGTCATCTATATACTAATACCAAAGTGCCCCCTGGTGTGCGGATAGATAAATCCGCGCACCGGGGGCACCCTGGGGGGAGGGAGAGTTTTGGGCATACGTGGGGTGGTCCCCACGTCTGCACAAAAATCTCGCTTTGGAGCGGGGGCAGGAGGGGGAAAAGAGCAGCGAGGGAGGAAAGAGCAGCTTCGGAGCCGGGGGGGACAGACAAGGGGGGGGACGAGCCGTTGCTGCTGGCAGCGGCGGCAGCAGGGGGAATGGGAGAAAGGGAGAAGCCTTGGAGGGCTGGTGGCTAGAGCCACGGATGTTGTTGCTGTCGAGGGGGGAAGCCCGGCAGCTGGGAGCCGCAAAGGGCTCACTGCCATTGCTGCTGGAGGCTTGGGGGGAGAAGGCGGGTGAAGGCTTGGTGGGCGGGCTGGTTGGTCACTCAGACCTCGTTGCTGTGGGGGGGAGAGAAAACTTGGCAGGCCCAACCGCTGGAAGCCGTGTGGGTCTCGCCATTGGTGCCAGGGGTGGGGGGGAAGGCTTGGTGGTTCCGGCGGGAGCCACATGGGCCTCACCATTGGTGCTGGGGGAAGGGAGGGAGGCTTACCCGTGGCTGCTTCCTCCTCCTCCTCCTCCACATGGAGCTCCCCCCCCATGAGTATCGTGGGTCCTCTTTCTTGTATATAACTACTGGTAACTTACCAACATTTCAGGCAGAAGCCGTGTTTAACACAACGCCTTTTTTAAAATGAACACATCGTTTAAACATATTCTTCTTGTATACACACAGCATACATTCAGCCACTCAATGAAGCTCGAGTTCTGGTGGCTGCTAAAGCAATGACTTTTAAAAGTCTGCCTAGTCAATCAGATCTCCAGTGGACAATCAGAAGTCCTGCTAGGCAAAAAAAAAGCCCATCTACAAAACACTTGTGGGAGCTAGAAAAGGGGCTGGCAGGCACCGTGGCTCTCACAGGCACCCCTGTCTCAGGCCCATTCTGCATCCAGCATTCGCTCAGCTGTTTTACCAAACCCAGGATGGAACAGAAATCCCCCTCTACATTGCATGCCACTTTCACTTCCTTCGATCTCTCGGTTTTATGGTAGCTGTCTGCATATATTTATGGCCGTTTTATGGCCATTCAGGGGTGACTCTGCAGTCAGTACGGCATTGGCCCAGGATAGTTGAATATGGTTTTGAGCTGCATCTTTTTCTGTTCCAGCGTGGGTTTGGTAAAACAACGGAGTGAATGCTAGATACAGAATGGGCCCTAGTCAGACACTCTTAAGCATTACACCACAGTGGCTCTGGTAGCTCAGGGAAATTGTTAACCCGTCTTTGCTTTGTACAGGAGGGGATATTTTCCATCCTTACTCTCTCTGCTGCCTTCTTCCCCAATTCAGTAGCACTGTTTCAATCCCAGCATAATATAGGGGACTAAATAAGTACTCTGATCCCTACACTGTCTTTAGCATTAAGCCAAACTTATCGCCACATCCCAGCTTCCAACTGTCAAAATTTAGCTGACTCTCTGCTTCCCAGCTCATGGTTTCTACTGGTTGTTGAAGCCCTGCTCTCATTGGCTGAGCGTTGTTTTGCATCTCTCTCTGGTCACAGAGATGAAAGACAACTGGAGTGGATTTTCATGTGGCAGGGAAGAAGCTTTGTTGTTGGGAATGATGGTAAGAGAGGAGACGAAGGGGCAGCCTGCCTGGGAGCTATATCGTCTGAACAGGAACCTTTGCCCATACCTCTTTCTCACTTACACATTGCTTTGCTACTATGCCAGGGAAACGTCCCGGTTATACCCTGGTATTGCCTAATCTTCTGCTACGACCAGGCAGTGGCCACGGCTCAGTGGTAGAACATTTGCTTGGCATGCAGATGGTCTCAGGTTTAATCCATCTCCAGTTTCAAGGATGACATAATAGGTGATGTGAAAACCTCAGCCTGGAACCCTGGAGAGCAGCTGCCAGTTCGAGTAGACAGTACTAACTCTGATGGACGGATTGCCCGATTTTCAGTATGAAGCAGTTTCATGGGTTCACGTGTCATGTGACACCTCAGTTAGTTAGATTGCAGGAGCTGAGTATATATCATCACTAATACTGGCCAAGAGATGGGCCGTTGCCAGCTGTTCCAATATGTATGTTTATATTGGCACTCTTTTTGATTAAATTGCACACGCAGGTTAGCTAATAAGGCTTTGACTGTGAAAGATTTATCTGGCTTTGGCCCATAACACAGATATATACAAAACAGCTTGCCTTATAAGATATACAAAGCTGGCTGTTAAAGGGGGGAGGGAACATTGCAAGCTTTCTGATATTTTTCAACAGCAAACCTTATCCATTCCACTGGATCCAACCCACTTATCCAACCCAACCCAAAGGGAGCAAAATGAAATATCATGAAATACAGTTTTGGAAACTATAAAAGTGTGCAAATACTTAAACATGCTTGTTTGAGGAGAAAGTAGAACACCGTTATGCACTCTCCACTTCCCTGAGGAATAAAATATTCCAGGTGCAATTCAAAAGATCTGTGCTCACCATTCCATTCACTGGGTGACTTTGGGCGATGCTCTCTCAGCCTAACCTACCTCATAAGGTTGTTGAGAGTCTATAATGCAGAAGGAGAGAATGTGCACCACCCTGATAGGGCTGCCAGCCTCCAGGTGGAGTCTGGAGATCTACCAGAACTACAAGTGCTCTCCAGATGACCGAGATCAGTTCCCCTGGAAAAAATGGCTGCTTCATAGGGTGGACTGAAATTATGCCCCGCCCTCCTCAGGCTCCACCTCAAATTTCTAGGATTTCCCCATCCTAGAACTGGCAACTCTACACCTTGAACTCCTTGGAGGAAGGGTGGGGAAAAAAATGCCCAGATGAAGTAAATAAATATGACAGCTACAAAACATGTTCAGACTGTTCACACAGGTGATACCAATGCAGGGCTCAAGAGGCAGTTGATAGGAGAGAAGTAGTGACTTCGGAGGAGTGATTAATCCTTCACAGACACTCTGATTTGGCCTACAAATCCTTCATCCTGAGGTAATCCCCCCCCATACCTGCTCTTATTTACACTTTTGAAAACCAGCTTGAGATAAAAACACAAATGGGCCAAGGGGGGGGGAGATAGGACTAATGAGTGTCGATAAGGATTAGACCAGGGGTGTCAAACATGTGGCCCAGGGGCCAAATCAGGCCCCCGGAGGAGTTCTATCAGGCCCGTAGTGGAACTGGCTGTCTTCTGCTTCTTCTTCCAGTTCTGCTGCTGCTGTGTCATCATAGGTTTACAGCTTACAGATACACACACTCAAGACAGCATTACTCAAGATTGCAACAGCACAGATATTGTGATGCGATAATTCAGAGCAAGGGGTGTCAGTTATCAGATACTGTTAAATAAACGAAATATTGCAAGAGTGCTGATGTTTTAAGGCCCCGGTCAAACGGGAGGATTTGCCCCACAAAACGGACGGGTTTAGGGTGCATCAAATGGGTGTGATCATACCGCAACATCTGGGAAGCATCACACACCCATCCCCAATCCATCCCTTCGGCCCGAAAATGTGCATTGAAAAGGTACTGGCAACAGAGCATTACCTTCTGGATGATGCGTGGCAACTCCAGGCGTCTGATCGGGAAAGCGCTGGTAGCCCGTCGCAGCCAGCGCCGTTCCCTGTCCCACACATGCACACAAACATGCAACGTCCGTTTTGCCACACTACGTTTGATCGCCTGCCGAAGGCCGAAGCACGGATCCACGGGGGCGCGTCGGATCGTGCTATCGCGGTTCTTTTTGCTTTGGCTCTAATCTGCCTCCCTTCAGCGGCGCAGTATCCCACTCGTGTGACCGGGACCTAAGCATGTTTTTATTTTAAGTTAAAAAATCCCCACTCTTTGTGTTTGTGTCCTTTATAAAGTTTATATCTCTGCTACCTGGCATTACATTTTATGACACACATGGCCCTGTTGTACATATTAGATTCCATTAGATTCAATGTCAAAAATGAAGTCAAATGAGGAGGAAGATCTATGTTTTATTTCAATTAACAGAAAAACAATTGGACCAAATAGTCCATCAAAAATTGACTACTTTCTTCTCAGCATATTCAGGAATTATGCTTCAATTAACAGGAAAATAATTAGACCAAATAGTCCATCCAAAATTGACAACTTTCTTCTTTTTCTTCTTCATCTTCTTCTTGAACATATTCTGAACATATTCAGGAAATACATGATATTTTATACATGGACTGACATCACCAAGAAAACAATATTCAAAAAGCATAATTGGTTACAAAAGACAGTGGTAATTTGAGTGATAAGCCTCTGATTTGTCAGATGTAAAGATACATATATCTACGTCAAATCTAAGTGTTTACTTAACCTAACCTAAATGATAATGGGCAAGGATTCTTCATATCCTAAACAAAAGGATTTTTTTACTGATACGAGACTAAAATCGTCTCTGACCCAGACGTTGCAAGGTTTTGCCCTTAAGAACTACAGAATCATGAACTCTGTACCTATTATGTTGTCTGCTGGCAATATCAGACCTACAAGAGGAAAGCCTTCTATATAACAGGCCTTTCGAACATTCTAATAAAATATTACTTAAGAATAAATCTATAAAAACCCGAGAAATGTGAATAATCAAAAAAGGGGAAAATCTTTATAGTCCCATCTCTACTACAGTCCAGCCCAACAAGGCCTCATTTATGTCAGATCCGGCCCTCATAACAAACGAGCTTGACACCCCTGGATTAGACCCTGTTCGCCATTTCTCCCCGGCAAACACAATAGAAAGTAACAATAGAAGACAAAAGAACATAACAGTGTATCAGGCCAATGGTTCATGGAATCAGTCTTCTTGTTTTTAGCACTGGCCAGTCAAGGAGGCCCACAAGCAGGGACAGCAGACAACAGTCCTTAGGTGTTGATTTTTCCTACCTTCTGACCACCAGAGGCATTCTACCTCTAAACCTAAAGGGTCCTGCTAGGCTGCCAAGGCTAATAAATAGCAAATGGTAGGTTTTTCCTCCATGAATCAACCCAACTTCTTTAAAATCCATCTAAACCACTGACCACCACCATATTTCATGGCAATGAGTTCCACAAGTCATTGTGTGAAATAGCACTTCCCATTGTATGAAACGGTACTTCCTTTTGTCTGGAATTTCTTGCCAGTCAGTTCCACAGGGTGATCCCGAGTTCTGGAATTATTTTTATTCAGGTATTTATATCCTGCTTTCCCCCCCAGTGGTGACCCAGAGCAGCATACAAGATGATTCTCCCCTGCTCTGTTTGAGACAACTGGGAGTGAATTTTCTCTCAATCTGCTTTCAATACATCCTGCATAATGATGTAGACCTCTGTCATGTCACCTGTCAGTTACCTTCCACCCCCTAAATCCACAACACCCACATGTTTTAGCTTTGTCTGAAGAGCCAGGCACCCCAATCCTGTGATCATTTTGATTGTGCAAACGCACGGTTGAGCAGATAGCAGACCTGCACTCTGACAGGCAGTGCTAATCTATACACTTGGTATCCCCTAAAGCGCCTTCTACCAGCCAGTTCCATAAGTCAGATCTGACTACACCTATTTCAGTTTATCTGTTTAGAATTCTTCTATCCCACCTTATCTCCTTGGACTCAAGGCACTGATGTGGCAACCAAGTTGCATAGACATGAATAATAATCCAGTTCACAAAATTAAAACAGATTGACTAAACTAGCTACTTTGCAATGCCAGAATGCTTGTCCTTCTTCCCTTCTTTCACTTCAGGGCTTTGGGGCAGCTGGCTGGTGTGGCAGTGCCCGTCCTCTACTGGGGGGCCCAGGACAAGTGCCCTGATTGACTGACCCCACACCCTATCAATCTGCACTAGCTGGTTGTTGTTGTTCAGTCGCACAGTCGAGTCTGACTCTTCGCGACCCCATGGACCAGATCACGCCAGGCCTTCTGGTCTTCCGCCGTTCTCTGAAGTTTGCCCAATTTCATGTTCATTGCATCTATGACACTGTCTAACCATCTCATCCTTTGCCGTCCCCGTCTTCTTTGACCTTCAATCTTTCCCAGCATCAGGGTCTTCTCCAGTAGCAGCATTGAATTTTAATTGGCCATGAAAGAAATATCTTCCAGACATCCGTGTCCACTAAAGAAACATTTAGGCTTAGATCCTATGAACAAGTTCCATGAGCGATAGTCTCTGTAATATATGCTTCTTATTCTGCTAAAACTTCCCTTTGTGCAAGATCAGTGGTTTTTAATGGGTTCTTGCACAAATTGAAGTTTTTGTGGAAGAGGACATGCACTCCACTACAGACACTATGCTGTTTCATCCTCTGTGCAATTCACAAATGGATGATCAGGTAGAAAATGAGCTGGTAAATGATTAGATTAGATTAATTAATTATTTTCATGATGATTCAAAACAACAACGGAGGGGGGGGACTTTGCCAGCCTCAAGGCTGAAGAGGAAGTTTTGGGCTATATTTCAAGCAGCTCAATTCTGTACATCTAACCCCAGCTTCTAGGAACTGTTACCAGGGCAACAAAGCATGTAGCCCTGCCGCACATCTTCATGGATTGTTCAGAAATTTAGGAAAGCAATACCAGCAGCTTTTAATGAAGTGATATACAAGCTTTCAAATTTCAGAGACAGAGGCTGTCTATAAAGATCATACTGAGTCCAAAGGTCTGCCAAATAATATTGAATTTTCTGCTTCAAAAGGCCACTGCAGAAATGCTAGAAAAGTGTCCAGTAGCACTTTTTGGTTAATTGGTAAACTGATTGGTTTAGCATAGGAAAAGGAGTACGACAAGGATGAATATTGTCACCTTGCTTATTTAATATATATGCAGAGTACATCATGCAAAATGCTGGCCTGGATGAATCACAAGCGGGAATTAAGATTGCTGGGGAAAAGATCAACAACCTCAGATATGCAGACGATACCACTTGTCGTAAGAATGCACCTGTAGCACTTGTCAGTCTAAACTAACCCTGTATAGTAGCACTTGTCAGTCTAAACTAACCCTCTAGATTCGTAATGGTCTGGTGTGTGCCCCTTACCAAGGCGGGTAGAATGTTAAAGGAAAGTTAGCTGGAATGCAACACAAGGTTATTAAAACAATAAAATAGTTTATTAGCTAAAGATATGCAAGCAATACAAAACAGAATACTTACTTCAAAAGAAAAAAAGACAGTCAGTGGTTATATATATATATAACATAATTCCCCATGCACAGAAAGATGCGTTGATTGCAGCTTCAAACTCAGCAGTTAGAGAAGGGGATGATGCTGTTAAAGTGCTGCACTCCATTTGCCAGCAAATTTGGAAAACGCAACAGTGGCCACAGGATTGGAAAAGGTCAGTATACATTCCAATCCCAAAGAAGGGCAATGCCAAGGAATGTTCAAACTATCGCACAATTGCACTCATATCACATGCTAGCAAGGTCATGCTCAAGATCCTACAAGCTAGGCTTCAACAGTACGTGGATAGAGAACTGCCAGAAGTACAAGCTGGGTTTCGAAGAGGTAGAGGAACTAGAGATCAAATTGCCAACATTCGCTGGATTATGGAGAAAGCAAGAGAGTACCAGAAAAATATCTACTTCTGCTTCATTGACTATGCTAAAGCTTTTGACTGTGTGGATCACAACAAACTATGGCAGGTCCTTAAAGAGATGGGAGTACCAGACCACCTCACATGTCTCTTGAGAAACCTGTATAAGGGCCAAGAAGCGACAGTTAGAACTGGATATGGAACAACTGATTGGTTTAGCATAGGAAAAGGAGTACGACAAGGATGTATATTGTCGCCTTGCTTATTTAATATATATGCAGAGTACATCATGCGAAATGCTGGCCTGGATGAATCACAAGCGGGAATTAAGATTGCTGGGGAAAAGATCAACAACCTCAGATATGCAGACGATACCACTCTAATGGCAGAAAGTGAAGAGGATCTCAAGAGCCTCTTGCTCAGGGTAAAAGAGGAGAGCGCAAAAGTGGGCTTGAAGCTCAACATCAAAAAAACTAAGATCATGGCATCCGGCCCCATCACTCCTTGGCAAATAGAAGGGGAAGTCGTGGAAGTAGTGACAGACTTCACATTCCTGGGATCCCAGATCACCGCAGACTGTGACAGCAGCCATGAAATTAGGGCTGCCATCCTTCAGGAGAGATCCCTTGGGATTACAACTGACCTCCAGACCACACAGGTCGGTTCCCCTGAAGGGGGACTCTATGGCATTCTGCCCCACTGAGGTCCCTTCTTGGGCTCCACCCCAGATCCTGAGGAAAGTTCCACACCAGATATGGCAGCCCTACTTTGTGTGTGGTTGTGGTTAGTGGTGGTGGAAAGTACTGTCAAGTTACAGCTGAGCCAGTTTGGTGTAGTGGTTAAGTGTGCGTGGAAGGGAAAGGAGTTTGTAAGCCGCTCTGAGACTCCAAGTGAAGGGCGGAGTATAAATCCAATTTCTTCCTCCTCCTCCTCCTCCTCCTCCTCCTCTTCTTCTTCTTCTTCAACTCATGGTGACCACGGTGGGTTTTCAAGGCAAGAGTCATTCAGAGGTGGTTTGCTTTTCCTGCCTCCTGGTGTTTCTTGGAGGTCTCCCATCCAAATACTTGCCAAATACCTGCCTAGTGTCTGAGATCTGGCTAGCCTGTCCCATCCAGATTGGAGTGCCAAAATCATCACAACTGAAGAGTTCTTAAGTGTTTTCTGGGTCTGCACTTATTGGTGTAAGTTAAATGAGAAGAGTTTTTCATTTGCCTGTTGCTTTTTTAGTCCAGATGTTGTTTGCTCATAATTAACACCTTCCTTCAATAAACAATAGCTTATATGGATTACTCCCATCCCCCCTTTGCGCACCCTACTATTCTTGACATAATAATCTCTCCTTATATATAAGAGTTTTGGTGTCTCTCCTGGACACACTTCCTCAGCCTTTGGCCCGCTCAGCTGCTGCTCTCACGATCTCCCAATCCTGTGGCTGCATTGGCTCCCTGCATTGGCTCAGCCCCACCCTCTGAGCCAGCAGGCAGCATTTCACCCCCACTCTGGAGGGAGCCAGGGAAGGGAATACAGTCTCATGCAATGCCAAATACCTGCCTCAGTGCACTGGGAGCCGAGGCACAAAATGGGCATTCCAGCTGCTGGAGGGTGAGGAGGCTAACTGTGAGAAAACAGGGGAACACGCCGAAACGGCAGAGTGCTGGGAACCACATGAGTCACCGCAGCTCACCATTTGCAGAGCTGGCTGAAGACAGAGAGGTGGCTGGACGCTCACTGGGGTGGGCCTGGCCACCAGTGGGAAAGCCAGGACCTCCCTCCCATCCCCGGCCCACTGGCGGGAACACGCGACATGTGGTGAACGGAACTTTAAGTGGGTGAGCAGGACAAGCCTCCCAGAGCCCCCTGCCCCGTCCTGGCCCATGCACTGAGGCAGGTGAGCCAGGAGGGGCGCAGGAGGGAGCAGGGAGGCATTTAACAGCCTCCCCATTGCTTCTCCTGCCCACCCGCTGAAGCTTTGGGATGCAAGGCATGGTGGGGGCCACCAACGACTGCGGCTGGATGCCGCACTCACCCAGGCCCTCTTCCTAGAGCTCATTGCTTTCATTTCTGCAACGGGCCTTTCTCCTAGTGATAGGTCTAAAGGATAACCTAGGCCTCCTGAGAATGGTTGTGAAGAACCCAACCTGAGCCTGGAAAATCTCAGGTGGGAAAGGCTGAGCAGTTCATGTTAGTGCTCTTTGGAGCATTACTGCTTTTGGGTGACCTCAACTACCACTGGTACATTTTTAATCAGAAGTGTCATGCTCTAAAAACAAGGCCTTGTTACCCACATACAAATGTTGATGTTCTAAATTAATAAGTCTATTTTCCAGAGGGGGGAACCCCTTAGGTGGGGCAGAGCACCCTCTGGCTATGGCTCTTCATACTTGGCTGCTGGTATGTATTGTCATTGGGTTGCCTGCTCAGTCTTTGGCTCTGCAGCTCAGGTTCTGAGACGCTTGACTTCAAACAGCTAATGATTGTCAGCTAGGCCCCACACTTGATGGATTATGTTATGTGTGCAAATGGATATTATTAAAAGGATCATGAATCTCCATCAGCTGGTAAGAGGTAAAATGCATGCATAGTAAAGGTAAAGGTTTCCCTTGCTCAAAAGCCAGTCAAATCTGACTCTAGGGTGCGGTGCTCATCTCCGTTTCCAAGCTGAAGAGCCAGCGCTGTCCAAAGACATTTCTGTGGTCATGTGGCTGGCATGACTAAATCCTGAGGTGCACAAAATACTGTTACCTTCCCACTGAGGTGGCACCTGTTTATCTACTTCCAATTTCTTGCTTTCGAACTGCTAGGTTGGCAGGAGCTGGGACCAGAGACGGGAGCTCACTCTGTCATGTGGCTCTCGGGTCTCGAACTGCTGAACTACCAACCTTCCAGCCTGCAGCTCAGCATCTTAACCACTGAACCACTGCAAAATACATATCCACAATTTTAACTAAGAATGCACATCTTAACCACTGAACCACTGCAGCTCCCCCAAAATACATACCCACAATTTGAACTAAGAATGCGCAGGAAGTGCAGTTTGCTATTAGATATAGTAAGGATACAAAGTAAGCTCAGTGTGTTGAGTGCCTTACAAATTAAATCGTAAGGATGGTGAGGAATTGGTCAGCACTCTCTTGGAATTTGTACTGAGCTTAGGGTAGGGTTGCTAGACTGCACAGGAGCTTTAGAGGAGAGGAATATAGGGGGAACTGGAAGTGACATCACATTACTCTAAGAATCGCTGGAAACTCTATGGTAAATTACAGAGTTCCCAGCGATTCCTAGAGCAATGTAATGGCACTTCTGGGTTTTCCCCAGAAGTGACGTAACAAAACACACAACACAAGCTATTAGAAAGTTATCTCGCTGTCAATAGCAGCCATACTAGTTGCAATGGGAGTTGTCAGCAGGTCTCCTGCCATAGTAGGAGACCTGAAAACCCTAGCTCAGAGCTATATATTATTTTGCATGTGTTGGCAACATTTGGCTGTATTTCCTCTTCAGCATTGTTCACACATGCATTTCCAGGTGTGCACTTAAAAACAAGTATGTGCATGCAACAAATACATGACATTCAGAGTACTGGACTTCTCCCCATAGGAAAAGCCCTCTTTTGCTTTAATGTCACTTTAATTTTAACATCTTCTTCCCAATGGTTCTCACATGGAATATAGCATTGAAGGTGTTAAAATTATCTTCTAGAGAACCTTTCACCTCCCCATGGAACTATAGTTCCCTCGCGTCGACGTTGATTGTCTGTGTAGCCGTGACGGCTGTCGGCTCAGAAGACGGGCGCAACGGCGGAGAAGGCGTTCTTACCTCAACTCTGGGCGGAAGTATTTTTGGGGTCTTTGTTTTGCCCGTCTTCACTCTCTTTGCTGGCGGTTGGGCTGAAACGGGCCTCTTCCGACCCTTGCCGAACTTTGTTTCGGCTCGTGGGACTCTTTAGAACCCTTAGAAGAGTTTTTCTCTTGGGTTATGTGGGAGGATGTGCCGGGTGTAGCCGACAAAGCCTGCTCCCAGAGGGCTGCTTTAAGTCTCAGTGCCCTGTCTTGCTTCATTCTTGGGGTTAACGTACTGCAAATCTCACAAGTCGTGGTGATATGGCCTTCTCCAAGACATAGCAGGCATTTAAGGTAATCATCGGTAGAAGCCATTTTTGTGCCACAAGCCTGGCACTTTTTAAAAAGGGCCATGACGATTTTGGCCACCAAATGAGAAGGGAGCACTCACTGGAGAAGACCCTGATGCTGGGAAAGATTGAAGGTCAAAGAAGACGGGGACGGCAAAGGATGAGATGGTTAGACAGTGTCATCGATGCAACGAACATAAAATTGAGCCAACTTCAGAGGACGGCGGAAGACAGGAGGGCCTGGCGTGATCTGGCCCATGGGGTCGCGAAGAGTCGGACTCGACTGTGCGACTGAACAACAATGATGACTCAAGGTCTTGCAAAGATCTTTTTGAAGAATTTTCAAGTCTAACTGGAATAATTTTCTTTTCTGAGGTCGACGAGCTCTGGATATCTCCTTTCCTCACAGCGGCAAAAAAAGGACTGAGATAGAGAGGTGCCTCCCCCTCCCCTCGTCACATGATCAAATGGGCGGGAAAACACTTCGCAAATTCTCTGCGAGGGGAGGGGGACTCAATACTCTTTAGACTATTGGGAAGCTCTTGGAATGTTCTTCCGCGGCAGGCCTGCCTCCAGGCAGTCCCATGTGTGCCAGCACAGAAGTCACTCGATGAACATCAGTTACAGGTAAGTGCAACCATGTTTTCCCAGTGTTCCTTGGCTTGAGACCTCTGGTCAATGAAGCTAATAAATGAAAGGAAAGGTTCCTGGTGTTCTCTGGAAAGGGGGTAATGAGAATGGTCTTTTCTGCACCCATCTGTTCCCCTGCAGGTTGCCCGCAGCCAAGTCAGGAGCAGAATCTCCCTCTGCATTGCATCCTGCTCTCACTTTCCTCCTGCATCGTGGCACTTTCCAGATTCTGCCTTGTTTTATGTCTGTTCGGAGGTGACTTCACAGTCACCCTGGGTATTACCCTGGGGTATCTGAAAGTGGTTTCTCCCTGGACCTTTTTGCTCATCAGCTTCTGATTTGGAAGGAATAATAAGCAGACCACTTGACGCAGCTTTCGTTCTTTCCACCATTCCCCCCCCCGTCCCTATTTCCACTTCTATTAAATTTTCACCTAGCAGACAACTTAGAGGGCAGGTAGAGGGGCAGCCTGGGGAGGTCCTCTGGGAGTTTGATGCTTCTAGCTTGCGGGGGGGGCGTTTGACACAATCCTACAGAGAGATCTTAACCCCTTCCCCCAAAGCCAATCTGCACGCAACTAGGAGCGGAAGGTATTAAAAGGAATGACAGGATTGCCCATTGGAAACAGTAGGAGAAGCTTGAAGGCCCTTTTTTAAAAAACTAAAATCCTTGGGACGCCACCCTTCCCGACAGACCAGCCAGCCAGCTGCAGAGCTGGTGTCCCTCTATGGGTCATGCATGCCTGGAATAGCCCAGCAGCAGCTAGACAAAGGGGGTGGGAGAGCGGGGAGGAGAGAAAGGGGAGGGTACAGTGTGTCCCATCCCTTGCTCACACACTTGGCCAAGTCAGAGGCAGTTGGACATCCCCTCCCCAGTTCACAAGTGACATTAACCACAATTAAGCAGAATGCACACACACAAAAATAAACCGGAGGGTGGGGGAATAGCGCAGAGGGCAGGGACACAAAATACAAAGTCAACCTTCAAGGTCGAATCTGCATTTGCATTTTTAAATCAGTTTCGTGCTGCTGTGATGCCGTCTTTCTCTATGCTTGTTTGAGAGTCGTTTGGAGAAGAGTCATGTAAGGTGGTGTGGAGGAACTATGACAGTGGAGCCACCGATGCATGCCTGGAATAGCCCAGCAGCAGCTAGACAAAGGGGGTGGGAGAGCGGGGAGGAGAGAAAGGGGAGGGTACAGTGTGTCCCATCCCTTGCTCACACACTTGGCCAAGTCAGAGGCAGTTGGACATCCCCTCCCCAGTTCACAAGTGACATTAACCACAATTAAGCAGAATGCACACACACAAAAATAAACCGGAGGGTGGGGGAATAGCGCAGAGGGCAGGGACACAAAATACAAAGTCAACCTTCAAGGTCGAATCTGCATTTGCATTTTTAAATCAGTTTCGTGCTGCTGTGATGCCGTCTTTCTCTATGCTTGTTTGAGAGTCGTTTGGAGAAGAGTCATGTAAGGTGGTGTGGAGGAACTATGACAGTGGAGCCACCGCGAGAGGGCGATAAACATATGTGGACAGGCAAAATTATGCTAGCACATTTGAAGTGTGAAAAGAGTGTGAAAACGAAAGCAAATGTAGACAGTTTTTTTTTGAAGACGGAGTCAGAAGGCTGGGACACTGGTGGGAAAGACAAATGCAGATTCGACCAAAAAGGCTCGACTCTTGGATGCTCTGGAGTAAGCTACAGTGAGCTGTTAGTGCAGAAGAAGCCTATAACTGTTGGTCTATAGCATGGTTTTTGTCTTCCAGAGACAATATCTCACCTCTTCCACAAGAGGCTGTGTGTTTAGAATCCTTCCTTGACTGACAAATGGTCCTGGCTGTTCTTCAGCCACTGATTTACGTTATTTGCTTTATCACCTGTCATCAGCATCTGAGTTAACATTGACCTCTATCAGTAAATTAAGTTTTCCTTAAAATGCCCCCCTCTCTTTCTCTCTCTCTCAGATTATTATATCTATATATCTAATAGCCAAGGTGCCCCCTGCGTGTGGAATCTAAATCCGCACGCAGGGGGCACCTAGGGGGCAAACTCTGTGGGCATCCCCCAAGTGTGCAGAAAAATCTGAGGTGTTTAAAAAAGTATAACGGGGTATGTAAATCCCCCTCCCCCCAAACATGCATGGAGAATGGACTTGCCATTTGGAACTGTGGCGGAGCTTGCTGCTGGCAGCTGCGAGGGAGTCGAGGGAGACTTGGCGGCCGGGCAGCTGGGAGCCGCGGACGGCTCACAGCCATTGTTGCTGGTGGTGGTGGGGAGAAGCCTGGGTGGCTGGGCAGCTGGAAGCCACGCGGAGCTTGCAGCTGTTGCTGCTGGCGGGGGGGGAAGCCTCGCAGCCCGTTGGCTAGGAGCCGCACAGGGCTCGCCACCATTGCTGCTCGTGGTGGCGGGGGGGGGAAACCTTGGAGGGCCATTGCTGTTGTCGTTGGGTGGGCAGGGGGAAGCCTGGCAAGCCCAGCGAACTGCCTGCTGAGCTCACCTGCAGCCGCCACCACATCCTCCTGCTGCTTCAACAGGTGAGCCACCTGGGAGCCGCAGGGAATACTCCCCCCCACGAGTATTGCGGGTCCCACTCCTTGTATATATATTAATACTCTTCTGCCTTATCTCACTTTCTCAAGGCTTCATAATTCAGATAGCTTTCACTGAGGTCCCCCAAAGAAAATAAACCTAACCTGTTTACCTCATAAGACTCTTGAAGTGTGTCATCACTGCCTTGTGCTGCATGCTATCTTTGAGCAATAAAGCCTTCCTTATTTATTAAAAAAAACACACACAAAAGAAAAGTAGGTGAATAAAGGAGTGATGCCTATTATTCCAAATATGTGATAAACACAAGCCATTTCTTTTCTTTTTTAGGTATGGCGTGTTTCTTTTAATTTGGTTTATCTCTCTCTAACAACTCAGCCTGTGATCCTGTTTGCCTTTCCTTAACAACAGCAATAAATTGGATTAATGGTTTCAATAATTTTTCAACAAGAACTCCTAAAGCCATTTTTTCCCCTGGAAGAGTATACTGTGTAACATTTTATATATGTGCTACATTTTTTCCCTTTCTCCCAGACTTAATTTCGTTTTTTAAAAAATGTATTATGTGAAGCACTTACTGGTACAATTATCTCTAAGTTTCAAATCCTTATAGCGACTTGGTTTATTATTTTCCCCCCAGTCTGGTGTCTCATAAAATCTAGAATCCATAGGATAAGTTACGATATTTTCTCTCTCTGCCGTTGTATGGAAAGACTGTAACCAATTTGTTATTTGCTTTTGAGCAAAGTAGTAGACAATTTCTGTCCTGTACCATATTATTTGACAGAAAGGGGCATGGCTCTTCAACTATCAGTGTGAAATATACACAAGGATGCTCCCTTCTACCTACAATACAGGGGAACCAGTCTCTGTAAATCTTGGGAAGAAATGACCTTCTGAATTACAGAGGAGACAGGAAAGCAGATTAATGTATAGCAACAATCAGGGGTAATTTCGTTGAAAAAGAGATGCAGGAGCTCATTAGCATAACTTATTAGCATATGCCCCACACACCCTGACATCACCGGAAGTGTGCACCAGCCCCTCTGACAGGCAGAAGCACCTGGGATCCATTCTTTCCCCCCCTCTCCCTTCCCTTCACCTCCAAGTCGGGCGAAGGAAAAGGGGAGGGGGAGAATCTCAGGGGCTTCTGCCTGACAGAGGTGCTGGCGTGCCCACAGCCAGCCTGGGTGAATTATAGAATTATAGAATCATAGACTCATAGAGTGGGAAGGGACCTCCAGGGTCATCTAGTCCAACCACCCTGCACAATGCAGGAAATTCACCAGTACCCCCACACACCCCAGTGACCCCTGTTCCACGCCCAGAATATGATTTTAAAAAACCACCAGGATCACTGGGGGCCAAACTGGCCTGGAGAAAAATTGCTTCCTGGCCCCAAAGTGGAGATCAGCATTTCCCTGGGCGTATAAGAAAGGGCCACAAGAACTAAGCACTGATGCAACCCTTCCTGCTCTACCTCTCGTGATTTGCCTAAGTTCACACAATCAGCATTATGATCCTCTTAAAGTTGAAAGCATGATATAAATGCAAAGGACTATTTGTAAGATTATCTGTAAGACACAAGACCAGGACGCATCTCACTTCTGGAAATCACTTGGAGAGACCCTGTCACTCAGCTTCCATTGCCCCCACACACACCCCACACTGAAATAAGAACATAATATCAGGCCATAGCACATTGCAATGAAGCCCCTACAACTGTATTCAGAAATACTGAGCTTCCCTACCATTTGCCACAACTAGCCCA